>NW_020952400.1:1069668-1163930 GCF_900497805.2 Vombatus ursinus
TTCCTTCCTTCCTTCCTTCCTTCCTTCCTTCCTTCCTTCCTTCTCTCTCTCTTTCTCTCTGTTTTCTTATACAAAATGGCCAATATGGAAATGCTTTACACGATCACACATGTATAACCTATATTAGATTGCTTATTATTTCAAGGAGGGGCGAGGGGAGGAAAAGATAGAACTTTTAACTCAAAACTTTAAAAAAAAATCAAAACAATACATGTTTAAAACTGTTTTACAAGTAATTGGGGGAAATAAAATATTAATTAAAAGCAAATAAATGAATCAAATAAACAACAATAAAAAATTGACAGGCATAAAAACCTCAAATGCAGAAAAGCAGAAATATTAAATGCATCCTTTTCATACCATATTGCATAAAAATTACATTCAATAAAGGACTATGGTAAGAATTTTTTTTTAAAAAAAATGGAAACTAAATGATCGAATCCTAAAGAATGAATGAGTCAAAGAACAAATCATAGAAATAATAAATAATTTCATTAGAAAGAATGACAACAATGAAATAGCATACAAAAATTTATGGGATGCAGCTAAGGCAGAACTTAGCGGAAAATTTATATCTCTAAACAGTTACATCAGTAAAATAGAGAATAAGCAGATATATTGGGCATGCAACTAAAAAAAAAACTAGAAAAAGAAAAATTAAAAATCCCCAGTTAAACAGCAAACTGGAAATTCTGAAAATCAAAGGAAAGACTAATAAAATTGAAAGTAAGAAAACTATTGAATTAATAAATAAACATAGGATCTGGTTTTATGAAAAAACCCAACAATAAAATACATAAACCAATGATTAATTTGATTAAAAAAGGGAAGAAAACCAAATTACCAATATCAAAATGAAAAGAGTAAACTCACCACCAATGCAGATGAAATTAAAGCAATTATTAGGAGCTATTTTGCCCAAGTATATGCCAATAAATCTAACAATCTAAGTGAAATGGATGAATATTTACAAGAAATATAAACTGCTCAGATTAACAGAAGAGGAAATCAGATACTTAAATAACCCCATCTAGGAAAGGAAACTGAACAAGCCATCGGTGAACTTCCTAAGAAAAATTCTTAGGGCCAGCTGGATTCATGAGTGAATTCTTCCAAACATTTAAAGTACAATTAATCCCAACACTATATAAACCACTGGGAAAAATAAGCAAAGGAGTCCTACTGAATTCCTTTTACAGCATAAATATGGTGCTGATACCTAAACAAGGAAGAGCAAAAACAGAGAAAGAAAACTATAGACCAATTTCCCTAATGATTATTGATGCAAAAATTTTAAATGAAACACTATCAAGGAGATAACAGCAATGTATCACCAGGATCATGCGTCATGACCAGGTGAGATTTCTACCAGGAATGCAGGGCTGGTTCGATATTAGGAAAACCATCAGAGTAATTGACCATATCAATAATAAAATCAACAAAAATCATATGATTGTCTCAATAAATGTAGAAAAAGCTTTTGACGAGATACTACATTCATTCCTATTAAAAACACTAGAAAGCATAAGAATAAATGAGCTTTCCTTAAAATACTAAGTCGTGTCTATCTAAAACCATTGGCAAGCATGATCTGTAAAGGGGATAAGCTAGAAGCTTTCCCAATAAGATCAGGGGTGAAGCAAGACTGCCCACCATCAGCACTATGATTCAATATCAAACTAGAAATGTTAGCTATAGCAATAGGAGAAGAAAAATAAGTGGAAGGAATAAAAAAGGCAATGAGAAAACAAAACTATCACTCTTTGCAAATGATATGATGGTATGCTTAAAGAATGCTAGAGAATCAACTAAAAACTAGTGGAAATAATTAACAACTTCAGCAAAGTTGCAGGATATAAAAAAACCCACACAAATCATCAGCATTCCTATATATTACCAACAAAGCCCAGCAGCAAGAGATAGAAAGAGAAATTCCATTTAAAATAACTGTAGACAATATAAAATACTTGGGAGTCTACCTGCCAAGAGAAACCTAGGAACTAAACACAATTACAAAACTATTCACACAAATAAAGTCATGTCTAAACAACTGGAAAAATATCACTTGCTCATGGGTAGGCTGAGACAATATAACAAAAATGACAATTCTATATTTATTCAGTTCAATATCAAACTACTAAAATATTTTATAGATCTAGAAAAAATAACAACATTCATCTGGAAGAGCAAAAGGTCAAGAATATCAAGTGCATTAATGAAAAAAAGAATGTGAAGGAAGGTGTCCTAGCTGTACCAGATCTCAAACTGTATTTTAAAATGGTGATTATCAAAACAATCTGGTATTGGATAAGAAATAGGGTGGTGGATCAATGGAACAGGTTAGGTCTACAAGACACAGTAGTAAATGAGTGTAGTAACCCAGTGTTTGATAAACCCAAAGACCCCAGCTTTTAGGATTAGAACTCACTTAAGCAACAGGCTTCCCAATATAACATGACACCTTAAACACTATTCATCCCACAGGACCTATCCTGCTTCTAATTATAAGCAGTAGAAACCACAAAGCCTTGCCTAGCAGTGTCCTATCTTTGCCTGGCTCTTAACCACCCTCCATCCTCAGGGACTCAGACCCCAAGGGATAGATAACCTGGGTACATCATACTGGAACTGAGGATCAGGGCAATGCCATGGCTTCAGGACACACAGCCAAGAGGAGCTGTCAAAAGAGATCAGTGTGGGTGCATAGGGACCTCCCCAATGAAACTAGATTTTTTTTTTTAAAAAAAAGAGATACATTGACCGAAGATGGAAGAGAGGGTGGGTACCCAGATAAATATAAAAGGGGGGCCTAATGCTTCCCTCCCCTCCCCTTCCCTCCTGTGGCCCTCCCCTCCCCTCCTGTGGCCCTCCTGTGGCCCTTCTGTAGCCCTTCTGTGGCCCTTCTGTGGCCCTTCTGTGGAGTTGGTGCTCAGGCTTATTCGGGATCTATTCCCCACAAACCCATTGAGGACACAGTCAGAATCATTCTGAGGCTCTTCAGTGCCCGGGACCTTATCCCACAAGGATTAGGAAAGTGAAATCCCAGGATATGGGGCAGAGGGAAGGATGGGAGGCTCCTGCAACAAGTGCCGCAGGTGTGAGCAGTCATCTTGGGGGTGCGGTGAGTGACCCACCAAGGGAGCCACACTGCACAAGCCTGCTGTCTTTGCCTTGTCATCATGGTGTGTGACTGCTCCTGGCTGTTAGCATCAGTCTGCATGGGGTTCCCTGAGCTATGCTCAGCAGGAACAAAGGGTGGGGCAGCGGTTCCATCAGACCCAACCCACCCTAGCTCACAAGTCACTAGTGCTCTGAGCTCAAGAGCCTGCTGGGAGGTAGACACTGTCATTACTCCCATTGGGCAGATGAGGAAACTTGATAAGGTGGGGTATTTCCTCCAGTCACCCAACCAGGAACAGTAAAAGCCTTGTCTTAAATCCAAGCCCTTCTGGACTCAGACCAGTGCTCCTTCCAGGACCCCTCCCGAATTGTGCCTCAGTCTCACTGGGTTGTCTCTTGGGCAGAGGTAGCCTGGGGTTGTACAGTAATTTTATCAGCCAAGTCTGTAGCAGTGGTCTTGCATCACTGCCTGCTAGAACTGCTGGCTTGTAGCAGCAGAGGGTGAGTCAACCCAGGGAAGAGGCAACAGTATCCCTACTCAGAAGTGTGCAGTTGGGTTTAAAAATGTTTCCAGAATGATAAACTCTGACCTTAGAAGGCCCTAAATACAGGGAAGCTGCCAGTGTTTGCTTGGTTTAGAGATCAGTTGGGGCCCTGCAGTTCCTGGGCTCAGCACCCTGGCCAGAGGCATCAGGAAGGTGGGCTTTGCTCCTGCCTTGCTAGTCTGCCAGGTAGGCTTGTGTGGCCAGTATGGTCTTGTGGCGAAGGTTGGAGCACGAAGATTTCAGGAGAAAGAAGAACAGGGTTTGTGCCAGGCTGGGGAGACTTTGGGAGAGAGACTTCAGGAGACTGGGGGAGGGGCATTGTTTGAGATCCCTGGAAAAAATCCCTGGAGGTGGGTGTGCTGGTGTGTGTTGGTCCTGGCTTTCTGGTGTGTGGGAAGTTGGCCCAGGGAGATGTATTTTATGTCTGCAGCTCCATCCCTCCCTGGAAAGAGTTTTGTGGCTCTTCCTGGGACTTCCCTGTTGGTCAGGAGTGAGAAAAAGTGGGGGTGGGGTTAGAGACAGCCCTGCCAGTACTGGGGAGGATGAGGAGGAGAAGTTTTCTGAGACATCCTAGGCTCCATCCTGGGAAAATCCCTGCTTGCACCTTTCACTTCTCAACCTGAGGCATGTTTAAGAACCTACAATGGAAAGAAACCTGAGTCCTTATTCATGTACCATTGGGGTCTCAACATTGTTTCCCTTCCCCAAGATGGGAGGACTAGGATTCCAAGACAACCAGGTCTAAGAGCTCCCAGAGGATGGACCAGGGTTGGCTCTGGTTTCTGTAACTGCCCTAGGTGTCTCAGAAGTTCAGGGACCCAGGCTGGGATGTCCAGTGTAAGTGTGTGTGTATGTGTGTATGTGTGTGAATATGTGTGTGTATTTGTATATATGTGTGTACATGTGTATGTGAGTGTGTGTGTATGAGTATGTGTATGAGTGTATGTGTGTGCATACATACATGTGTGTATGTGTATGTATGTGCAGGAGTGTATGTGAGTGTGTGGATGAATGTGTGGTGCATGTATGGGCATGCATGTGTGTGCATACATGCTTGCATGTGTGTATATGAATGTGTGTGAGTGTATGTCTGTGTGTGAATGAGGGTGTGTGGTGTGTGTATGTGTGTGTCCATACATGCATGTATGTGTGTACATGTGTGATTGTGTGTGTCTGTACATGTATTTGTGTGCTTGTGTGTGTGGGGATGTGTGTGGGTGTGTGTGTGTGGGTGTTTATATGTGTGTGTATCCATACTTGTGTGTATGTGCATGTACATGTGTGCATGCTTGCATGTGTGTATATGTGTGTGTGTGTACTTGCATGTGTGTGGGGTGTGTGTATGAGTGTGTGTATGTGTATGCATGTATAAGTCTGTATGTGAGTGTGTGTCTGTGTGTGAATGAATGTGTGGTGTGTGTGTATACACGTGCATGCATACATGTGTGTGTGCATGCTTGCATGTGTATATATGTTTCTGTACATGTGTATATGTGTATGTATATGAATTTGTGTGAATGAGTGTGTGGTGTGTGTATGCATGTGTCCATACATGTGTGTATATGTGTGTACATGTGTGATTGTGTGTATCTGTGCATGTGTGTATGTGTATGTACATGCGTGCTTGTGTGTGTGTGTGTGTGTATGTGTGTAGAATTGTTGTCTCCTTTTGCAGGGCAGGCAGCCAGCTCAAAGCCCATGGCTATCAGCCATTGCCCTGGACCTTTCACCCCTGATGAGCTGTGAGTGTGATCTTGGGCAGTTCCAAAATCAATGCTCACCTCCTTCTCTAAGCAGGAAGATTGTGTCTCCAATAGCATGCAGAAATCCATTAGAAGCAGGTTCAGGGACAGTACGCTTTTGTCCGGTCTCCTCTGAATCAGCTGTGCCTCAGGTCCTGCTTCATGCCATCCACAGTTTAGCTGGTGAGGGGAAGGGAAGAGTTCTCCCTCCTTCCTCCCCATCATCGTCAGGCTGAGCAGGCCTGGTCCGGGGAGCAGGGAGTCATGTCGGACCACCTTCCTTCCCCAACATGCTCATTTGTGGTTTGCTTTGTTTTTGTTTTTTGTTTTGTTTTGTTTTTAAGGCAATTGGGGTTAAGTGACAAGCCCAGGGTCACACAGGTAATAAGTGTCATGTGTCTGAGGCCGGATTTGAACTCAGGTCCTCCTGACTTCAGGGCTGGTGCTCTATCCACTGCTCCACCTAGCTGCCCCTGTGGTTTGCTTTGGAGCCTCGACAAGACAGCCATTCACCTTCTTGCCCCCCGGGGGGGGCTGGGGTCTTCAGAGCTCCTTCTTGTTTCTCCTCAAGGAAGCTGCCCTCGCAGGAACAGCCTGGTCTCCTGGGAGTCTGCCCTCAGAGCTTCCTGGTAGGTGGGGGCTGGGGGCAGGAACAGACTCAGCCCGGCTCTGGGTGCCCCATGTCTGGTTGTGGAGGTCGGACAACTGCACTGATGAGCTGGAGAATAGCACGAGGCAACCCACAATCCAGACCTTCTGCCTCTGAGACTGTGACCTGGTGTTCCCCTAATCTGTGTTCCCTGCCCGCCTAGGAGCCCCATCGCCATCTACAGAGATCCCCGCTGTCTGGGAGGGTCTGGTGCAGGTTCCTCCTCTGCCAGGAAGCCTTCCTTGACTCTCCACTGAAAGGATTCTCTCTGTCTGGAAGCCCCTCTGGTGGAAGGCAGGGCTTCTCCTCCAGCACCTTTTGCCTGGCAGTCTGGTCATCTGAGGATTTCTTATCCCTCTATTAAGCTGTGACCTTCTAGAGGCCAAGGTTGGGTCTTAAGCCATCTTTGTATCCAAATCAGAGCCCAGGATTGGACTCTGTGCAGAGGAGTCTGTCATTTGAATTAGGTGACTGATGAATTCATTGCTACGAGTTGTGTGATAGACCACAAGTGCTCCAAGAGAGTAGAGAAGGGAGTCATCATTGCAACTGAAGTCAAGGAAAGCTTCATGGGCACTGAATCATGACTACGACGTAGAGAGGAGAAGAGGAAGGACATTTCAGGTGGGACGCACAGGTTGAGCAAAGGTATGGAGGCCAGAGTGAGCCTGATGAACACAAGAGACACCAAATAGTCTGACTAGAACCAAGGGTACAGACTGAGGAATGATGGGAGAGGAATCTGGGGAGGCTGACTATCAAGGTCCCTGAACTCCAAGAGGGATCGGAGGCTCCAGATGGGTCGGTTGGCTGCCCTTACCCCTAGGTCATAGTGAAGGGCGTGCAGTGGTTGGAAAAGTAGTGGAGTAGTTCTGCAGCTGGGCCCAGGAACTGTGGGTGTGACTCTGGATGAGTCACCTTGCTTCCCTGAGCCTCAGTCTCCCCATTTGTGAGACATGGACAGCAGGGTTTGCATTGCTTCCTTCACAGAGGGGGCACACTGTGGGGACAGAGAAGTAACAAGGTGGACAGTTCCAGGGAACCTAGAAGGTGATGCAGGGAAAATGAACAGAAGGAGGAGAACGCTTCATATCTGATGGCAATGGGGTAGAGGAAAAGAAGCTGCTTTGGACGACCCTGGAGCGGTGGTCAGCCTCCAGACAGGCAACAGCCAGAGGCCCAAACAGGACCCCTCTTTCAGAGAGACACGAGGGAGACAGCAGGTGTGGCCAAGGCTGGCGGCCACGGTGGGGGAGGGGGCAGTAAAGGGCTTGTCAGCCTCAGTGGGAGGAGTCCTTATTAGAGTCATCCCCAGTTCCCCAGTAGACTCTTTCCCAGAGAAAGGAGGCTGCTCTGGTCAAAGCCCCAAGGCACACAGGCGTCCCAGGTGATCACCAGCACGTCCAGCCATCTTGGCCAGGCTCCACGGGAAATGTTCCCTGCAGCCACTGCAGCAACTGAGCCCCTCTCATTCTGGGCCTTCCCAGACTCCTCCAGAGCTGCTTCAGGATGGCTTCCTTCAGCAGCAGCTTCCAGAGCCGGCTGCAGAGGCTGGCAGACTATTGTTAGCCCGGAGCAGGGCATGGACAGAGACTTCTCCCTGGCACCCCAGGCCCTTCTCAAGGACCTCTGCAGACCTTGTGCACGTCTCCCTCAGCTGCCTGTGCTCCCTGCCTGCTCTGACTGATGAGGAGCTGAGTAGTGTCCAGCCAGGCCCTCGTGCTCCCCAGAAGCAGAAACAAATTTCTCTTGGCCTCCATCTGCCAAGGTTTTCTTTCCTTTTACGTGGAACTGGGGATGACGACCTGAGCTCCAGGCACTGAAAGAGCTCGACCCTGTCTGTGGCAGCCTGTGGATGGAGGACAGGCCCACAGCCATAGAGGGAGCCCAGTTTGGAGTGCCTGGAGGGGAGTCCCAGATGCCCAGGGAAGGGAGATCGGGGCAATGGGCCAATGAGTGCAGCCGGTACCTGAGTGGGAATTCCCTTTATCCAATCCCTAACAAAGAATTGTCCAAGCTCTACTGGAAGCCCTCCCCTAAAGGGCTGCCATCACCTCCCAAAGCATGCCATCCCACACTGGGACAGCTGACATTGGAAAAAAGCTGTCCCTGACCTCAGGCTTCAATCTGCCTCTTTGCCACTTCCCCTTCGGTGCCCCTGGTACTGCCCTCCAGGTCCAAAGAGCTCAGCTCTCATTCCTGCCCTGCCCCAGCCTGAATTCCTTCAACCAATCCTCATGCAGCAGGAGAGACAGGAAGCCCCTTTTCTACCCTGGCTCTTCTCCTCAAGATTCTCTACCCAACAACAGTCACAACAATTATAATGGCATTTACGATGATAGTAGAAACCAGATATGACATGGTGGTTCCCTTGGAGAATCCTGGAAAGGTGGGATTTGGAGTGCCACAGATACCATCCCTCTGCACCACTGAGGAAACTGAGACCCAGAGAGGTTGCTGATCACCCAGGGTCACACAGGCATGAAGGGTCAGAGTGGGTGTTTGCACTCAGGTCCTCTGTCTATTACCAACTAATCACTGGGGCATAGGGTGCTCAAGGAAGACTAGCACCTCTGCTGTGACGGCTGCTCATCTTCCTTTGGGGTCCACCTGATTCACCTGACTCTCACCTGTGACTCCAAGAAACGGTAATGTGCAGTGGCCACACCCCAGCGGCCACATCTCAGCAGATGGGCTGAACCAGTTTGAGGGTAACCAGCGACGTGAGACCCATCATTGAGTTAGGAGGTGCCTACTCCAAGTGTGTGAAGACTTCCCTGGCAGAATGGGTGAATAAGACAATGTGTTCCAATGGGCATGAAGATGGCTGAAGTGGATGCTGTGGAGTGCTGGGAGCTTAGTTAGACAAGGAAGACACCAAGGTCTTTCACTTCGTCCTGGGCCATCGCTGGTCATCCTGACTTTTGTCTTGCCACTGGACTGTGATGACTCTGGAAGAGAGAGTGAGGCTGATGATTTCATGCAACTCTGCCTCACTTAAATACAGTTTATGCACAAATCAAAAGTCCTGTGGTGACAGGCAAGTGACAAAGCGGCAGGTGCAGATACACTGAGAGCTGTAGTCACAACCCTGCCCATGGGCCACCCAGGCCATAGGATTGTCTTCTCACTGGAAGCAGCAGTGGGATTCAGCAGTCCCCTGGGTGTCTGAGCAGCCTTTTAAGGATCGCACTGCTCTCCTCCTGGTGTGAGGAATAGGATAGAAAAGGTGCCCTAAAAATTGTCTGCTTTACTCAACTCTGGCCTGCTTACCACCTAGGTAGGAATCCTACCCTGAGGTTAAACACAAACAAGTTAACAAAAACTTTAGTGAAGATGATTCCACTCACCAGGGACATGGAATGTGCACACACTTACGGGCAACACAAATCCAGTAGACCTGGAAGACAAATAGCTCTTGTTGCAAGAGAGCTCAGCAGGTATCATCTGCAAATAGCAGCCCTGAGTGAAACAAGGCTGGCCAATGAAGGCCAGCTCCCTGAAGTCGGAGCTGGATCCATGTCTTTCTGGAGTGGCCGCAGTGAAGGGGAGAACCGTGAAGCTGGTGCAGGCTTTGCAATCAAAACTAACTTAGTCAACAAGCCTGTACACTTACCAGAAAGAGTGAACAACAGGCCCGTGACAACGCGATTGGCCCTTTCCTGAAGATGTCATGCCACCATCAGTGTGTGCGCTCCCACCATGACGAACCCTGGTGAGGTCGAAGAAAAATGGCATGAAGACCTGGAGACCCTCATCATCAGTGCTGAAAGAGGACAGCTTCTACCTCTGGGCGCCTTTAGTGCCAGAGCAGCTTCAGACTATGAGAGAGGGTGGGGAGTCCTTGGGAGGAAAGGAGTCGGAAACAGCACCAGCGACGGTCACTTGCTATTGAAGACAGCAAGTGGTTGCCTTGGAAGTTTATCGGTGTTGCATGACAGTTCCACCATGGTGTGCCTGCACAAGTTTTGGGGAATGGACCATGCTCTTGCACCTTCCCAGTTACCAGTGGAGCGAAGCAGGGCTGTGTGCTTGCTCCCATGCTCTTTAGCATGATGTTGTTGGATGCCTTCAATGAGGAAAGTCAGCTACTACATTAATGGTAAATTGTTTAACTTGAAAAGGCCACAAGCCAAGATTAAAGTGGAGGGGGAGTTGGTGCATGACTTTTTGTTCACCGATGATTGTGCACTCAATGCAGCATCTGAGGCTGAGATGCAGCAGAGTATGCATCAATTCACTCCTGCTTATGATAATTTTGGCCTGACAATTAACAGCAAGAAAACAGAAGCAGCCAGCACCACACCATCTATACATGGGACTATTGGCTACTGTAAATGGAGAGATTCTGAATGCTTTGGATAAGTTCACTTACCTTGGCAGTATACTTTCCAGGGATGTCCACACTGATAATGAGGTTGATGTACTCATTGCCACAGCTAGCTCAGAGTTTGCGAGGCTCCAAAGGAAAGTGTGAGAGGGAAGAAGTATTAGACTGCCTACCAAACTGAAGATCTACAGAGTCATTGTGCTGACCTCACTGTTGCATGCCTGTGAAACCTGGACAGCCTGCCAAAGCCATGCCAGGAAACGGAATCACTTCCATTTGGATTGTCTTAGAAAGATTCTGAAGATCACCTGGAAGCATAGGGTACCAGACTCTGAGGTCTTTCCTCAAACCGAACTGCCAAGCATTCAAACTCCACTGTAGAGAGTGCAGCACCAATGGGCTGGCCACATTGTTCAACTGTCAAATGTGTTTACTTCCAAGATTATTTTATGGAGAACTCACACAGGGCAAGTGCTCATAGGGTGGTCAGAAGGAGCGATACAAGGACACTCTCAAGGTCTCTCGAGAACTTTGGAGTTGATTATACAACATGGGAGACCCTGGCACAGGTTCACCCACCATGGAATGCCCTCATCAGAGAGGGTGCTGTACTCTGTGGCCAAAGCAGAATTGCAGCAGCTCAAAAGAGATGCGAGGTGCACCAACTTAGACATCTCCACTCCAAATGCTCGTGTGACTGTTTGTATCTGATCCGTGGTAGAGCTTTCCCAGCTCAAATTGGTCTGATTGGCCGTAGTCAGACACTGGACATTGACCCTGATATAGTGATGCCACTTTGGTCCTCTTCAAGAACAAAGGACAACCATTTCTCAGTGCCGGACCCAGAGGCAAAATAACGCTCCAGACACGGGAACTCGACTAAGCTGAATTAGTCCGAGAGCTGGACCAGGAGCGCATTCTGACAGAAACCCAGACGGGACCTCAGGGGATCGGCTCAAACCCAGCTGGAACAGAAACGCCTCTGTGCTAGCTTCTCCCTGCCAGTGCCATTCAGCATGGTGGGGTAGTGAGCTCAGGGTCATGGTCTTTACTCTTCCCTCACTGTCTCGCCTTCATTTCCAAAGAACCATTCACCAGTCTGTCCCCTCGACTTTGGATAGAATGCTGGACCCGGAGTCAGGAAGGCCTGAGTTCAAATCTAGCCTCAGACACTTCCTAGCTAGGTGACCCTGCACAAGTCACTTAACTGCTCAGCCTCAGCAACCTCATAAGGTAATATGGGGGTGATAGTAACAGCTTCTCTCCCCCAGGGTTGATGTGAAGATCAAAAGAGATGCTGTTTGTAAAGCACTTTGCAAACCTTGGAGCACTATATAAATGCTAGCAGCTGCTGTTGATATGCCTCTGACTGCTATTATCATTGTGTTATTTATTATTGTTATTACTATTTACACTCAAATGCCCAGCCCTCTGATTCAGGCCTCCTCAGTCACCCAGGCCTGACTTATTCAGATGGCCTTCTCACTGGCCTCCCTGACTCCATTTGCTCCTCTCCAACCATAAAGGGATCTTCTTCAAACACCAGCTAACCCTCTCGCCTGGAGGCTTCGGCAGCCTGGTATTCCAAGCCCGCCCCCTCCAGCTCCCGGCCAGCTTGGCCAGCTCCCACTGGCTCCTGCTGCAGCTCCTTCCAGGCACAGAGGCCCGAGAGCTGGTCCCCAGACATGGCGTTCCATTTCTTGCCCCTGGACATTTGCAAAGACCCTGGAAGGCCACACCTGTGGTGTCCTCCCTCCTCACCTTTACCGCACACTGCGGTACCCTGGTTTTCCTTCAGAGCTCAGCTTGGGACCCTCCTTCCATATAAGGTCTCCATAAGAGCATGCTCTGTCTCTCTGTCTATGTCTCTTTGTCTCTGTCTCTCTGTGTCTCTGTATCTGTCTCTCTCTTTCTCTCTCTCCTCTCCTGTATCTTTCCTTCTCTGTCTCTCTCCTCCCTTGCTCTCCACATGGCCCGACTCTGCCTTCGTCTGGCCTCTGAAGGGTCCCTTCCCCAGCTCAAGTGGAGCAGCTTCTGTTCACCTTTTTCTGGAGCAGACGGGCTGGACAGAGCCTGTGGGTCAGGGAGCTTCCTCTTGGGATGGTGGCCTGGAAGGGTGGAGCCAGCAAAGGGGCTGAGATGCCCCCAAACTAAGAACCAAGTTGATTCCTGCTTGTTCAGAAGGGGAAGGAGAAGGAGGAGGTAACCTATCTTCATTGTCTACTGAGCACCAGGCAGCGTGTTAAGCACTTTACAAATTGTATCTCATTTTATTCTCACAGCAACCATGTAAGGTTGGTGCTATTCTGATCCGCATTTTACAGTTGTGGAAACTGAGGAAAATCGAGGTTAGGTGACTTTTTCAGGATCACATATAGCTAATAAGTATCTGAGGTCAGATCTGAGCAGAAGGCCCCTGAGGCATGTGAGTGCTTGTGTGTGTATGTGTATGTGTGTATGTATATGTGTGTGTGTGTGTGTGTGTGTGTGCGTGGTCTGCAGCAAAAGGGGGAAGGAGAGAAGCCACCTAGCATGGAGAAGGGGGCAGGCTATGTCCCCCAGTTTCTGTAACTGAGGCAGCTGAGGTGCCACCATGCCCAGATGGTGCTACCTTTTAGAATGAGGAACGGAGAACATGAGGGGCACAAGGGGGGTCGGGGGTCAGGACATCCAGCTCTCAGCGCGCAGGTAGCCCTGCTACTGGTACCATCTGGCTGGCCTAAGAAACTATCAGATCTTTTTGGGAAATCTGGATTGTGTGGGAGAAATGAAATCATTGTTTGCTCGAGGCTAATTTGTGCAATCCTGGTCTCAGAGCTTCTCCATCCTGGGATGTTACTAATGGGAGACCAGTGGACTGTGTTGCTATGGAGATCTGGCTTCTGATCCCTGGCTCCTGAGGGTTCTAGAGTCCGGGTGTGGCAGGCCAGGGTGGGTCAGGAGGAGCAGAGATCATTCCTGTTTCCATGAGCTAGCTGGGGAAGTAGTCAGGCGTGGAGGGCCCTGGGGACAGTGACTCATCCCTGCTGATGGGGGTTGGGGGTGGGGGTGGTGGTGGCAGTGGTGGGGAGCTCTTCTCTCGTCTCGCTCAGCCACCTCTAGATCCCTGAGCCTACACCTATTGTCCAGCACCCACTGAGCATGTATTCCCCTACCCTCCAGTGGATGGGCTTCCTCTCCTGTGCTTCACCAGTGGCTTCAGAACAGGGCTCCCAGAGGAGGCAGGATGTGAACCAGGCCTGGAAGGATGGACAAGATGCTACCAGGCAGCATTGTGAGGAAGGGCATCCAAAGCAGACCTTCAGTGTGAAGGCACAGGGGAGGGATGTGGGGGAACAGGATGTATGTTGCAGGCACAGCAAGGAGAGGCCGTGCATTGTGGAGAGGAAGGCTTGGGAAGGCCAGCTGGGATGCCTGGGGCAGAGTCCTGGGATCGAACTCCTGCCCTCCATAGTGGCTGCATGGCTTCTTCTCCTTCCTCTGCTCTGCAAGCTTGCTGAGCTGGCTCAGTAAAGGGAGACAAAGTCAGGTAGAAGTGCGGGACGGCCTCTCTTGACCTGGGAAGATGACGGTGAGATGGGATAGGTCTACCTTGCGTTCCCCTCCCTCCCTTGGCCTGATAGCTCTCTGTGGTGTGAATTGAGGGAATAAAGACCCTAGGGCCATCTTGTGGGTGCCTTCTCACCCTGTTGTTGTGGGATGATGAAGCCAAATGCCATTCTTATCAGACTGCCTCCATATTTGTGTCTCCCTTCCTAGCTTTGAAGTCTTGGATTTGGAAGGGAAACATCCTGTCCATCCCTTTCCTCCCCACCCTCTTACCTGCCCATTTCACAGATGAGAACATGCACCCCAAGGTCACATCTTTCTATAGGAGGTTTTTCCTGGTCCTCTCATCCCCAGCTGCCTGGGCCAACCCTCTAACTACCTCGGACATATTTTTAATACATACTTGTGTGTGTACCCATTGTCTCTCTCAATAGATTATATACTCACTTAGGGCACAGACTGTCTCATTGTAGTTTGTAAAACATGAATCTTGCCCTGGACCTGACATGTAGATAATTCATCAAGGTTTTCTAATGAATTCATTGTACAATTGCTTGATTGGTTCCTCTCCTGGCCCTTTCCATGACTTACTTTCGTCTCTTCAACGAGCCAACAGTCTTCTATGAAGCACCTAATATGCTCCAAGCATTGTAAGTGCTGGGGAAATAAAGACAGAAAGGAAGCCAGCCCTTTCCTCAGGGAGCTTGCCCCTCCCAGCCAAGACAATGCATTGTCTCCCCATATGTGTATGTTCAGAATAGCCACCAAATGAATACAAGGTAGTTTCGGAAAGGGAAGGAAATCAAGGTGGTGAAGCTTGAGATGAGCCTTGAAGGAAGCCAGGGGTTGGGAGTGAGGAGAGAGAGCATCACCGGCATGAGGGAGAGTCACGGTAAAGACAGCAGAGCATCCCTATAACACCCTGGGCGATGGTCACTGAGGGGTCAGTTATTATTCCCATTTTGCTAAGAAATGCAAAGAAGTTATGTGACTTGCCCAGGGACACACAGTTAGCAAGTGCTAAATGTGGGTTCTCAACCCAAGTGTCTCTTAGGTCCAATCTGGGACTCCTGCCACCATACCACTGAGGTTCTAATAACTACCACACAAGGCAGGATGTGGGAAGACTGGTAAGAGAGAGTGACAGGCAAATATTGTGGGGGTTCAGAAGTGGGGGAGAGAAAGAAAGAGAGAGAGAGAGAGACAGACAAACAGACAGACAGAGAGACAGAAACAGAGAGAAACAGAGAGAGATAGAGACAGAGAGAGACAGAGAGATAGAGAGACAGAGACAGAGAGACAGACAGAGAGACAGAGACAGAGAGAGATACAGAGACACACAAAGAATGAGAATAATTCTGGCCAGGGAAAGCTTCATGGAGGGGTCCAAGGAGCCGCACTCTGAAGGTACAGAGGTTAACGGGGTAGGGAGTGGGGGGTGGGGGTGGGAACTGGGGGGAGGGGCATGTTCTTGTTCTGCTTTCCTTGCCCTCCATATCAGGCCTTGGGGCACTGCTGGCCTCCTCATTCTCTGGGGGCATTTGGGCAGTTCAGACTTTTCTCCCCTCTTTGACGAGCTCTGTCTCCCCATCTCCTCTGGGAATCTGCTCCCTTCCATGCCTCCTTCCCTTTCCTCACTCTCACCTGGCTCCTTGACCCAGCTCTGCAGATGGCTGGGAGCTCTGTGTGACAAATAGTCTTAGACTTCCACTTGGGTCCCTTGATCCCAGTGTTCCCGTATTCTCAGGACACATCCAGGTTGTGCTGGGAGCCAGCAGGCCTGGATTTCAGTTTGGCATCCCTTACCAGCTAACTCTGTGATTTGGATCAGGCTGCACTCCACCTCGGGGCTCAACTCAGTTCTTTGTATGACAAGATGTTTGAAGTGGAGGGGCATTGAGGTTTTTCCTCACTTCTAACGTTCTAGGCTCTTGGTCCCCAGACTCTTCCCAGCTCTCTGATGATGGATAAAAGCATTCTGGGGTGGAGGGGCTGAGGTTCTGGCACTCAGCACAGTGCCTGGCACTTAGTAAATCTTTAATAAATGTTTGTTGACCAACTGACTTGTTGACTTCCTCATTGGAGCAGGACCTGTGTGTTGGGAGGTTTTGATTATCTTTGTAAGGATCAGTAGGGATGCCAAGAGGGTTTCTGGAAGCTGTTTTCCCATTTTAACAAAAGGAAGAAGACATATTTATGCCATGATCCCACCACATTTGCAAGACTCTGACCACATCCATGGTTTCCCCGCTTCAGGATGCCTCCTCTTCCCCTCACCAGGAGTTATTTCCTGGTTGATAATGCCTCCAGCAGTGATGCCAGGCACCTCCAACAAACAATGCCCGACCACTGGAAGAGACAAGGCCATTTCTTCCAGGCTCCTGGAACCTTCTGGAGATCTTAGCTCTGAACCCACAAGTGGGGAAGGACACATTTATTTCCCTTGTGCAGACAGGGAATTCCATGGAGAGCGCTGGACTGGGAATGGAAGCCCTCAGTATAGGCTCTCTCTGTGTGTTCCTCATCTTTGGGAAGAAGCAGAAATGGCACGGAGTTCATAGGCATTCTGGATACCCTGACAGATGCCTCCTCTAATGGACATTCTCAGCAAGGGGATTTGGGGAGCAGGGATGCCCCAAGGGAGCCTTCCAGGGGAAAGCACTCACTGGAGAACATGTCCTCAGAGCTCACTCCTTCAGAAAGACATGCTTGTGACCTTTGATGCTGAACAAATGTGGAGAGAGGAAGACCTCAGTCCTCTATCCTCTGGGATTATTCAAGGTACACGAGTCTGAGTCAAGTCCAAGGCTTGGGGTGAGCACAGAGTGCTTGGAGCAGGCTCTCACTTTCCTCCTGAGTTTCATTGCTTTGCTGTTTTGCTTCTTTCTTGCTCACCTTTAATTGTGTGCGTGTCTGTTAATGCACTTGCGTTTTTGGAGTTTTCCCCCTTGGTCCTGTTTATGGAGGGAAACATACACATACACGCACACACACACAGAGAAAGAGAGAGAGAGAGAGAGAGAGAGAGAGAGAGAGAGAGAGAGAGAGAGAGAGAGAGAGAGAGAGAGAGAGAGAGAGAGAGAGAGAGAACAAAAGCTTACAGGAGTCTTTGAAGGGAGAAAAGTTTGTCCATAGATTTTCCTGGACTGAATTCGTGGAAGAGAGAAGAAAGCCAAAGTAGCAGAGAGAATAGTGTGGGAAAATGAGCAAATAAGAGCTGGAAGGGCTTTGATCTGCTCCAGATGCAGACAGTGACCTTCCCGGCCAGGGTAGGAGCCTGAGGAAAGAAAGCTGCCTTTCCTAGGAGACCTAGGGAAGAGGCTTCAGATGTGCTGAGGCCCAGAGGTCTTCTCAGGGCAGGGAGGGTCCTCTGTCCTTCCCTGACCAAAGGCAGCATCAGAACCTGCCCCCTTGGAATAAGGCTTCTTATTTCACAGTGAGAGATTTGAGAAGGGGTGAAGGGAAGGGGAGGATAGCTATTTATTGATCAGTTGATATAGAGCCTACTATGTGCTAGGCACCATACTAAACACTTTACAAATATTCGATCCTCACAACTCTGCAAGGTAGGTGCTGTTATTATCCTCATTTTATAGCGGAGGAAGCTGGGGCAAAAAGAAATGCAGTGACTTGCCCAGGATCACACAACTGGTAAGTTCTGAGGCTAGATTTGAACTCAGACCTTTCTTACATCACTCACTATGCTCTCTCTACCGCCCGACCTGCCTGCCTCAAGCTCCATGAATCAGTACCGAGGACAGACATCACCTTTCCTCTGAGCCCAGAGGGTTTGTGGGAACAAGCCAGAAAGGGCTCTCAGATAACCTTTCACCTTAATGTTTAGCACACTATGACCCAAGGCATCAAAAGTCCATAGGCACACCAGCATTGGGGAAACCAATATGTCAAAGATTGTAGCTGCAGAAAAAAGAAACCACCTCTCAAAACTTCCTCCAGGGACAATAAGGGTTAGATGCCTTTTGGGAAACTGGCTCCAGAAAATCTTTGGAACATGCCTCTAGCCAACAAGGGAGGTGGTAGAGAGTGGGTGATAAAACCTTCTGGCTCTTTGGGTGATTCACAAAGATGATTGATGGCACATGGGCTGGCATCTTGGATTCCTGCTTGCAAGGTGGCTAAGATTTCAAAAAAATTGGTGATGTCAGAAAGGGAAGGCATCTGAGAACATCACAATTTGTTCAGTGTGCCTTTAATTATCAGGCAGGGTGGGTGGCTGGGTGGCTGAGGTCTTTCTACAAGTCTGTCTTACAGCAAAGCTCACATATGTGTGAGATGATCATGTGTGTGAAGGAGTGGATTCTGGGAACATGCTCTCCAGGGAGCTGCTGTCATCTGGAGGGTTTCCTTGAGGGGTATTTCTGCTCTCCAATTCCCTCCACTGAGGATGGCACACTACAGCAAAGTCTATGAATCTGTAAGCCTGGCTCACTTTCCTCGGAGAAGAAACTGAGTCACAGAGAAGGAAAATGCTCTGTCCACATCACACAGGGAATTAGTGACAGAGTCTTAAGAAGGGCATCTCTGCGGACCTTGACTGGATCAGTCTTGGAAGCACTGATGATGTCATGTTGCTATTTGAGAAGTCCTCAAAAGAGCCAGGAATTTCAATTCCTACTGGATTAAAACTATCTGAGAGAGGGACCCCTTCCAGCAAGGGTGATTGGATCAGAAGGATGGATTCCTCCAAATTCAAGCCAAGATCTTTCCAAAGTTCATTTGGCCTTTGCTTGTGAATCCTCAGGGCAGAATGCAATAATAATCTGGCACAAAATGGGGAAGGACTAGACTCCCATTCCACCTATCTCCTGTCTCCAGGAAGGAAACAGTCCTTGATAGGGAATTTCCCAAATTTTCTCTTCAATCCCCAAAGTCTTGCTTACCACGGTAACCTTGGCTAGAAGGTCTCAAGTTATAGGGCAGTTCTTTCTTGCACCTAACCTTATCCCCACTGGTGAGTCCTCTGCTCTGTACTTGGGGATCACAGAATCTGACTGCAGGACCACTCTGAGTGTTCTTTTGATCTTTGATCTGATCTGTAGAAAAGGGAACTTTCTCCCCTGCTGCCTTGTTAGAAGTTATAGCTCATGGACCCAGTGATAACTCGGAGATTATATTGTGCATATATACTCAGCTAACATCAGGCTCCCCTGTCCTGGCCATCACTGTTTCTCTTATCTTAAGCTAATGGGCTTCTGCTCAGAAGCCTTGCTAATCCTCCCTAACCATGAGATAATTCCTGGACAGATTACCCAACTCTGTGAATTGTGAAATAAAGAAGTCCTATCACAAAAATACAGTGCAGATGCATTTCCAAAGTAAGAAAATGTTTGTGGATTTCCAGGGCTGGGCTGACAGGGTTTTGGGAAGATCTTTGCAATTCTCCCTTCAATTCAATTCAGTTTGGTTCAATTCAGTCCAGTCCAGTCTAATTTAAACCAGATCCATTCTATTCAGTTTAATTTGGGTGAGTTGAGTTCAATTCAATTCATTTCAAGTCAGTTCACATCAATTAAGTGCCAATTTTGCATAGGATTCTTTGCTTAGAACTGGCAATGTCCCAAGGGCAGCTAGAATTTGGATCTGGAAGTCAAGAGAGAGGAGCTGGAGATACGAGTTGGAAAATCATCTACAGAGGCAGAAATCGAAGTTATGAGAGCAGGTGAGATTGTCCAGGGAGGACAGAGAGAGAAGAGAGTCCAGGACAAATCCTGGGTGAATACCCTGAGGAAGGTTTTGGAAGGGGATGGAGAGTTAGATAAAGCATGATTAGAGAAGTAGAAGCAAAATCAAGTGACTAACATCTCTAGAGGGAAGGGAAGGAGAAGAGTGAGCACTGCCTCTCTCGTCTGCCCTGGTGGAGCATTGACTTCAATCATCCACCCTTCAGTTTAGAAAAGACATTGAAAATATGGAAAGTTTGCAGAGGAAATCAGCCAGTCTGATTAGAGCTATGATGCCACAAGAGTATCATTCAAGGGGATTGAGGAGGGTTTGCTTGACAATGAAGTGACTCAGGGGCCTTCTGAGTGCAGGCATGTCCATGGAAGCCAATAGTCTTCTGTGATTATGGCAGCACGAGGGGTTTAAAGCTGCAGAGTTCAAATCTACTTCTTTTCAGCTCCCTCTCCTGCCATGTTTTCTCCTAGTTCTTCTATATGAGCTCAAATAGAATAATTCCAATGCTTCCTCCACATGACAGCCAGCCAAATACTTGAAGATGACTCCCATGAAATGATAGGAAGTGATTCCACTAGTATCTTCTTCTCCAGACTAAACATCCACAAATCTTTCAATGGTGTCTCTTGCAATTGAAACTCTAGGCCCTTCCCATCCTGAGCGCCTCCTTTCATTGGCCTCCAGGTCATCAGTGTCATCCTTAAGCCATGGTGCCCAAGGCTGAACATCCCACTCCAGAGGTGCCCCGAAGAGAGCAGAGGACACCATCACCTTGTGGCTGGAAGCTTTGTCTTTCTCAATGAAGTCCAAGGTCACCAAAGCGTTTGTGGTTGATAGATCTTACTGTTGACTCACATAGTTTGTTACCTACTCAAACCCCAGAGCATTTACAGACATACTTCTCTCTGCACATGACTCTCACTCTTTTGCACGAGTGAACCTATATTTCAGACTTGCCATTCGTCCCCATCCACTTAGTCAATGACAGTTTTAAGAGCCTACTATATGGCAGGCACTGTAACAGGTACTGGTGATACAAAGGCAAAAAAGATGAAGATGACAGAGGTTCTGTCATCAAGAAGCTGACGGTCTTTTCTCTTCTATCTCTTTTAAAGTTTGTCTTAGTGAATTCAGCCCAGCACTCTACCTGTCCAATTCATTTTGGATCCTGACTTATCCACCGTGTTCGGTTTGGTGTTGTATGCATGTTTCATGAGCGTACCATCTAGACTTCTCTCTGAGTCACTGATAAATGGTAAACAGCCCAGGGCCAAGTCCTTCACTGGACACGTGCTGCCATGTCATCAAAGACTCTTTAGTGACCATTCTTTGGGTCCAGGTAACCAATCAGTTCTAAGTCTGGTGGTTCTGTCATGTGGTCCATATCTCCCCATATTTTCCGCCAGAATAGCATGAAAGGTTGAATCTACTGTGGTGCTAAAATCTGGATAAACTCTGCAAATGGAGAGGAGGTGAGACAAGCACAGCCTATTCTCAATGAGGCCTGGCCAGCTCTCTTAGACCAGAGCTCCCTTGCTCATGTGTTTACCAATTGTACTTTTCATCATGTATTATGGATTGTTTTCTCCTAAAATCAAAGTCGATCTCTCTGGCCTATCGGTAGACCTGATCCTCTTCCATGTTTCACTAATCAGCTTAATGTTCACCCTTTTCCATCCATCTCTTGCTTTCCACAGTCTCTTGTGTGTCATATATCATGTATCATGGACAGTGGCCCAAAAGTCTCATTGGTAATCAGATTTCTTTCACTACCAGGGTATACAGTTTGTCCAGACTGGGTGATTTGAAGCTACCAAGGCCATGGGGTACTCTCAACCACAACAAACATTTATTCAGTGCTTACTGTGTGCTGCACTAGGGAAACAATTATAAGCAGAAAGACAGTCACTGTCCTCAAGGAGCTTACATTTTAATGGGGCTTGAAGACAACATGCCAAAAGGAGTAAGTCCTGAGCCATGATGACATGGCTGGTATAGGCATCCTCCTTGCAATGGATGCTCCCTGGGGAACCAGTCAATCCAAGGCAGGGACAGTGGGGAAGAGGGTACTTCCAGTGTAAGAAGTTTAGGCGTGTAGTGAATCTTACCCCAAAGGTGAGGAGGCTTCTCCTTGTCAGTCCAATGGACATTCTCCTTGGTGGAGAAAAAAGAGGTGAACCAGAAATCAAGCAGCTCTGCCCTCTCTTTGTCTTTGCTGACCATTGTTCCACACCCACCCCTGAGGTCCTGTCTCTTCTTTCAGTTCTTCTCCCCACCCCACACTGCTGCTAACTCCTGTCTTTGGCTTATGCAGCCAGCATGGGCTCAGGCTGAGAGGTGGTGCCCTGGACGCCCTTCTCACAGGGCCTGACAGGGTTGGCATTTATCCTCTGTTCTCTAGAATTCATTGAAATCCAAAAATGCCTCTGGTTCATAGGCTGAATGCTATGTAAGGCTTGGAAATGCAAGGCTGAAAAATGACAATAGTCTCTGCCCTCAAAGAGCTTATAGTCTCCCAAAGTGGAGGGGATATAATATATACAAACAAAATAATTTGTAAACATACACAAAGTTAATATGAAGTGAATGGGTTGAGGGGTGCTACCTAAAAAGAGAGAATCAAGAATCAAGAAGCATGAATGGAGCTGGAGTACGGAGAAGTAGAGCCAAGGAGAGAGAAGGGACTGAAAAGGCATCTGGACCACTTGCCCACACTTCTCTCCCCTTCGAGTCCCAAGCATTGCCAGCTGGGCTTCCTAGGAAAATGAGGTTCCCCCCCTTTACAGGGACTTCAAGGCTGGAACTCGATGGCCTGAATGAGTGCCCAGAGGGACACCCAGCCCAGGGCCCATGGGACAGGGGCCCTCACCCCAGGGCAGAGAGGTTCCCTGGTCTCCCCTGCCCTGGTCCAAGGGAGAACCCCACTCCCCACACTCATCTTAATTTTCCACCTGAGAACACTCACCGGGGCTGGAGCAGTGTCATGTCCAGATGCCATATGATGCACACCACAGGGAAGATGAGCAAACCTGGATATTGACTTTTGGACAGGTCATAGGGATCCTGCTTTACTCAGGTCAGAGAGGCAAGGAAGCCTGCCAGTGTAGTGACAGCGGTCTTTATGTGGATGAGTTCCCTCCTCCTACCACCACCATGGGTTCCCCCTTGAGACCATCCAGGCTTGGTGCCCCTTGGCCCCAGAATCTGAGCTGGGTAATAGTGGGGGAAGGGGGACCAGTGACGTCTCTGCCCTGAGTGGGAGAGCCCCATACTCTTAGCTCCCTGCTTGGGAAAGAACCCAAGAGAGAACAGAGGAGGCCATACCTGCAAGGCCTGTGGTAGCTAGATCTTGCTTTGTGCAGAGCCTTTTCCCCAAATCAAATTGTGTGTCTACTTAGGTCCTGGAGTAGTGGCTGTGGAGGAAAGCCTGGTTCTCAGGAAGGAGGCCTCTCAGTGCCCTGGCTTGATTTCTCTGGGCCCTCCCTCCTCCCAGAAAGCCACACTAGCCCTGCCCTTATCTGACCCTCACCATAGGACTGACTCTAGGGTCTGAGGCCCTCCTTTGATTGAGGCACTGGAACCCTGCCCTGCCCCACCCTAGAGGAGGCCAGTCAGCTCCTCCTGGTGAGAAGGAACCCAAATCTATGTCCCTAGTTCTTGACTTTTAACTGACTCAAATATGCAAAGAAGAATTTTAGGTCCTTGAGAGAAAGAAGTCATGGCTACTTTCAGTGAAATGGGCCAAGTAGCCCAGGCAGGGGAGAGATGTGGGCAGTAGGAGAATGTGCATAGCTGGATTTGTTGCTGGTCCAAGGGCCATCCCAGGGAGTACTAATTAGTTGGAGAGTGTCAACCTGGAGGATGGTCTCCAGTAGAGGGCCCAAGGCAGAAGGATGCCTAGTCCTGTCCATGGTTTTCACAGGTAAGGAAACAGGACCAGAGAGGGAATGGGGCTGGTTCATGGCAGAGCCCCAACTAGAAGTTTGGCACCCAGCCTGTTTGCCTGGCATGTGGAAGAGTCTCTGGACCTGTGCAGGCCCTTGGTCTTGCTCCATACAGTCCGGTGGAGAAAGCTTCTGGACTCCCCAAGGCATGACTGGGACTACCAGTCAGTCAGTCAACAAACATTTATTAATATTTTATGTATTAATGTATTAATCTGCTTGGCCCTTGGCTAAGTACTGGGGATATAAAGAAGGGGAAAAGCTGGTTCCTGCCTTCAAGGAGCTCACAGTTTAATGGGGAGACAACACAGAAAACAAGGTACAAATAATGTGTTGATAGAGGATAAATTGCCAATGGAGATGAGTTGATTGAAATATGGTGACATTTCAGTGTGGCTGGGCAGCCCCTCCATGGGGAAGGAAAAGTCATACTACTGGGGGCTCCCTCACTAGCATCCCTTGCTTTCCCTGAGGGGAGCTCAGTTATGTCCCATCCTCTGGGTTTCCTGGCTTGAAGGAAGTCAGCCCCTGTTGTCACCCCAAAGATGGCCAGTCTGAAGCTCACAAAGCCGTGCTGATACTTTGGGTGTCCTGGAGGGTTTGGTGCCTTGGGTAATGAGGGGATCACTGCTTCTGTTGTGTCTGTAACGAGGCAAGATGTCACTCACACTGTTTAACCAACTCACCGTAGTTGGTGATGGCAAACAGCTGCTCAGACAGACTGAATCCAGTGATTACCAAATGTCCACAACATTTTAGGACTGACAAAAAAAATAGTAGAAACTGTTCTGAGAAAGTTTCTGAGAAGCTGGGCCTGAGTCACTGCAGTTTGACTTGGGGGGGCTCCCCAGGGATCACCTAGTCTGCCCAAGCAGCCTCTGAAGCCCTCCAGTGGGAGGGAGTCCAGCAGCACCCAAGGCAGGACAGCTCCATCCAGCTTTCCTTAAAGCCACCTGAACCTGCCTCCTTGCTGCTTCAGCGCATTGCTGCAGGGCATTACTCCTACTCTGACTAGTAACTCCTCTTCCATGTGATAGCCCTTCAGATACTGGAACACAGCTATGATGCCTCCTCCGCCTACTCCCAGTCTTCGCTCTTTAAGTTGGCCCTCATATGACACAGGCTCAAGGCTCTTCACCCTCCTCATTTCCCTCTTTTGGACATTCACTCTCTAGCTAATCACAATCCTTCCTGCACCCTGGTACCCAGAACTGAGCACACTACTCAAAATATGGCCACAGCAGGACTGGCTACAGTTTCTCTCTCTCTCTCTCTCTCTCTCTCTCTTTCTCTTTTCTCTCTCTCCCTTCCTCTCTGTCCATCCATCCATCCACCCATCCATTTATCCATATGTGTATCCTTTCATTTATTGTTTCTGTATATATCCTATCCATCTATCTGTCCATCCATATGACTGTCCATCTGTCTATCCTTCTTGTTTATCCATCCATCTATCTATCTATCTATCTATCTATCTATCTATCTATCTATCTATCTATCTATCTATCTATCTATCTATGTATCTATCTATCTATGCATCTCTCTCTCTCTCTCTCTCTCTCCCATCTAGCTATCATTTATCTCTCTTCCATCTCTGTCTATTTACTTCTCTGAGGGAGAGAGCTTCCCCTCCACATCTTTGTCTTCCATGTTATATGCCCTGCTTTGTTTCCCTTTGGGGCTTTATTTCATTATGTGTAAGGTTTTTTTTTTAAATTTTCCTGGCACTGAGCACATCTGGCAGTCTCTAGTGGTGGTCTCCGTCCTTCAACAGTCAGGAAATTACCTTCCTCCCTTCCCTGCCCCACTCCCAGACTGGGATATTGATACTGGATCCTCCCCTCCCCCCAAGCCCACTGCTGTCCTGTTCTTAGGGGATTTGTGGGTTATGTTTATCTGTGATTATCACCTTAGCACACCTAACCACACGCCGCCCCCAATGCTGGTAATGGGAGGTCAGGGTCCAGGCCTGGATTATGGCCTGGTTCTCCACATTCAAGAAGGTGCACCACAGAAAGTCACCTCACCTATAATCTATGCCAACACCCTCCCATTTGATAGAGGAGGAGACTGAGGCCCCAGGTGACAAAGTGACAAGGAAATGTTGGATCAGAGATTTGAACCCAGGTGTCCTGTGCCCCAGTCCACCTGAACACTGGGCCTCTGTCCCTTGAGCCAGGTGAATCTTAAAGGCACAGCTTTGGCTAAGGTTCCTCTTCCATTGCTCGATTTGTCACTCACTACTTTGGGTGGCCCTGAAGACTGCACCTGCACCTTTATAATGCTCAGAATCTGCTTCTGAAAGCCAGAAGGTCCCTTCTGGGGAAGGTCTATTCACTCTGGGGTGGGGCCCAATCCCCTCATGCTTGGTTTGGACGGAAGAAGACTTCTCCAGATGATCGAGACCTTTGGTCCAAGAGCTGGCTTATCCCAGAGACTTCTGGGATGGGCATTTGGGGCTCTGACTTCTCCTCCCCCCATGAGAAGATTTTTCTATTTACTGGCCTTGGGTATCCTGGTACATGGAATCAGGGGATGACATAGAATGACAGATTCAGACCAGAATGGGCCATTACAGGCCCAACATCCTCATGGACAAGTGAGGCTACTGAAGCCCATAAAGTGAAGAGACTTGTTCAAGGCTGCACAGGTAATATGTGGAAAAGCCAGGATTTGAATGCAGCTCTTCTGACCCCTAACTGTGTTTTGCTTTGTTTTGTTTTGTTTTATTTTTTGGTACAGAATTGATGCACCCCTGCTCCCTCAGCAGAAACTCCCTTCTCCACCTGCGCTGGAGGCCTGACTGTGGGAGGCAGAGGAGAAGGGCTTCCAAGGGGCCTTGGGAGTGAGGCCTGACCTCCTTTACCCCTCGCAGAGACAAGCCAGATGGAGGATCAGGGCAGACAAGAGAGAAGACTTCCTCGTCCCCTTAACTGAGGAAGGCTGTCATCTCCTAGCTCTTACCTACTAGGTGGCTCAGTCCCACGGGCAGGAGGGGCTCAGGATTGCTGAGGACTCATTGTCCTGGTTGCCTCAGTTCCTTGCGGAGGACTCCTGGCCTGCATTGCTGAGGACTACTTGAGATTCAGAGGCTCTGGACGGGGGTGGGGGTGGGGCGGGGGTGGGGGTGGGGGAGTGGCTTCCATGGGTGTGTGTCTGCCCTTTCTGGGGTCCCACCTTCTGTTCTTGGAATTGTTACTTTGCTCTCCCCCACCCTCTGTCTTTTATTTTACTCCAATAGTTTTATAAGGAATAGTTTTAATAGGAACATGTTGTAAACTGGAAATACTTTACTGGGATATGGCATAAAATACACAGAAGCAAGCAGGGCATAAATTACATTTTTATCGGATCATTTTACTGCAAATAAGTTCTCCTGTGCAGTCTTTTATTTATGATGAGCTTGAAGCTTTTATCTTATGGGCCCTTGGGCATCTGGCTTCTCTGGATCACTGGAGGTAAAGGTCCCTAAAAGCTTGGCCCCCAGTCAGCCTGCTCTGGGGGAAAAAGCAGGGGCTGTCTTAGCCCTATGGACTTAAGGCTAAACCCATCAGCATCTGATGGCCTATAGATGGGTGCATTGGCTTTATACAAAAAGCATGTATTAAGCACCAGCTGTGTACCAGACACCGTGCTAGGCATTGGGGACACAAAGGTAAGAATGTTCCTGACCTCAATGAGCTGACATTCCGTTGGATTGACATTGATTCCTTAATATCAAGGTTTTGTATTGGGGCTTGCCGTAGTTTTGGGGTGTGTAGGGGATAGGGGAGGTCACAGTTGTGTGTGTGTGTGTGTGTGTGTGTAAACAATATTGGACTCAGTGGAGATGTGAGATCTACTCCCAGGTCACCCCTCCTTTCAGCCAGTTCTTGTCTCTCTCTAAGCCTCAGTTTATTCCTTGGTAAAAGGGCAGGGGAAAGGAAGGACTCTAGTTCCCTGCCCCCCCCCCCAGCCCTAAAAGGCTCTATCAGTGCCACCACTTTGACTCTAGGAATAGTGGAACTTTGCATGAGACCTGCAAGATTCTGATTCATTAGGATGAGCATTCTCCTCTTCTGCTATTCTTACTCTCAGATAGCTGACAACCTATAGCACTTCACAGCAAACTTTCCATCCATGAAATCATTTGAGCTCAGAGCCCTATGAATTCAGGGATGATTAGATCCATTTTTCAGAAAAGAAAACTGAGGCTGGGAGAGAGGAGTTGGCTCAAGCGCCACAGTTAGTGCCAGAGCACAATCTTGATTTCTAGTCCATTTTACTTTCCAAGTGTTCACACAATCTCTCCTTAAATGCTTCACAGAATTAGAGAATTTTAATTTGAGTCAATTAAATTCAACATTCATTTATCAAACACTATGTGCCAGGCACCAGAGATATAAAGACCAAATGAAATAGCCCCTGCCCTCAAGGAGCTTCCATTTTGCCAAAGAGTAACATGTACACAGCTAATCACTCCAGGGTGATTTGAGGGGCAGAGCTGAAATGACTGATCACAAAACCCCAGGACTTCAATGTTAGAAAGTACTTTAGAAATTACATCTCTCTCCATCTTATTAAATACTCATGAACTTTGTAGAGTTGAAGGGACCTCATAGACATAGCAACAAATCCTTGGACCAACAAAGATTGATTTCTGTTCCCCTCCCCCATGATGGGCTACATAATGTGGCATATAGGGGGATAATGCCCAGCCTCTGTCCTCCAAGAGCTTGGGGGGGAATTTGAGAAGCAACACTAACCTCTGTGAGACAATAGAGGCCAATGCAAGGCAGGCTACAGGAGCTATAGGAGCATGGGGAGGGAGAGCTCCATTGAGCTCAAGAAGTTAGATGAGAGGTATGAGGGAAAGAACTTCATTGTTCAGAGGATGGACAGAAGCTTACTTACCCTTCCCACCTTACAGACTTCAAAGGAGGAACCAAGGAGATAAAGGATGTGGGTGCATTTGGTAAACCCAAAGTGATGTAGATATGCTTACTGCGTCCAGCAACAGCACGATTACTTTAACCATTCACCACCACCACCACCACCACCACCACCACCATATTATCATCACCATCATCATCACCATCACCATCATCATCAATATCATCATCATAATCACCATCATCATCACCATCACCATCATCATCATAATCACCATCATCATCACCATCATCACCACCACCACCACCACCATCATCATCATCACCATCATCACCACCACCACCACCATCATCATCATCACCATCACCATCACCATCATCATCATCATCACCACCATCACCACCACCACCACCATCATTATCATCACCATCATCTTCACCACTTCAAGGATCATGACACCTTTAACCAGAGGAGTATACCAGCTGTGGATTCAGGAATGATTTTCCAGGAACCAGAAGTCATGAGTTTACCCTTTGGCCACATGTGTTCTTTGCACATGTGCCTCACTACCATTGTACGAAATTTGCACTCACTTTCCCTAGTGTTTGAGTGCACAAGGGGAGACCATGTCCCATCATCACCATCATCATCACCATTGTCATCATCACCACCACCATCACCACCTTTAACACTTAATTCTCATTATCACTACCATTATTACCACCAGCTAGCTGAAGTAGCAATTCTCCCTGAAGGAAAAACAGGATGTGGCATGTGCCAGGCAAGTCAAAGCATTTGACATCACCATTTCCCCTCAGATACTCATGAACTCAGCCCAGGATGATGAACCCAAGATACTTGGGAATAACAGGAGCCCCCAAACCACCAGACCTGTTTCTTTCCATCCCAGCCCCTACAGCCATCACTGAGGGGAGAGGTCACTATGAGGGTGCCCACCTTCTTCACCACCACAAGCAACAATTTTTGATCAACTGCTACCAACAGGCAGAAGCCCTTGGAGTGGCAAGACCTTCTAGACTACCAGTTCTGTTTCCAATTCACCACTCACATCCATCATCCAGGGAAGCAACTCCTGTAGATGTAAGATCCAGCAGTTCCCATGGACTGGCAACCCATTACCACTCACAGGACAAGCAAACCAGAGTAACAGAAGCAGTCAGGCATGCTGGGGGAGTGACAGTCCCATGTACCCAACAAGTCAAACCTTGCCCCCACTATTCCCTCAGATCCCTATGAAGATAGCCCAGGACCCTGAACTCAAGAGCCTTGGGAATAGCAAGGCTTCCATCATACCTTGAACCATCCTCTTGGAAAGCAGGTTGTAAAAATGCAGCCCGGGTCCTGACTGTTCCTGTAACAGCTACAGCCATGGCTACTGAAGATCCAGAAAGGAAAGTTCTGGTCACCAAAGTCCTTGTCATAATCAAATTGTTCAACATCAGAAACATCTCATTTTATCAGTAGAAATGACATTACAGAAGAGGCCAGACCACCTGTTTTACCACTGCCCCCAAGGCCTATGGGATGTTTCCATCTTACTGGCAGCTTCAACCTTCCCCATGTGTTGTCTCCACCATTAGAATATGAGCTCCCCAAGAGCAGGGGTTTCCTTAATTTTCCATTTGTATTTCCAGCACTTAGAATTGTTCTTAGTGAGTAGGACGAGCTTCCTAAATGGTTTTTATTCATTCACCGTTATATTGCCATCATTGCCATCATTCTGACCATCAGCACCACCATCATCATTGCCATTATCACCATTGTCAGCTCCATCATGGCTTTACATAGAGTGAGCAGATTTCTGGCGATGGGCTTCGTCATTCAAATTTACCTGATAGAGAATACTCAACAAGAAGGATAACAAAACATTCATTACAGAATTGCCAGCTGAAGTGAGCATCACTGAGACAAGGTCTCTTTGCCGCAGGAATTGATGGAGGATCCTGGTGGCCCCACCACACTGATGCCAAGGGAAGATTTCCAGCTGTTTCTTTCTTCGTACTTGTATGACCTGGCATAGTGCCTGGCACAGATAAGCAGATACTTCTCACTGATTGATTAACTGGTTATATAATCTCCCGAAAAGACAATGTTTACATTCACGAGGAGTTTGGAGCTTAATGAACAGAAAGGAGTTCGATCAGAGGTGCAAGAATCCAGGCTTGACAGGCTTCATTTTACCAAGTGGTGGTGGGGAAAGCCCACCAATGCACCTCCATGGCCCAACTTCACCACTTCTGTGCTCTCATCCCTGCCACCCAGAGCATCAACTACTGGCTTCATGCTCTGGTGACAAGAACCCAGAATTCCATTGTACAGGACCTGCTTGGCTCTGTGAGCTTGACAAATCAATGCTTCTCTCCTAGGAGGTTTGTTCATCTGCAGAATTAGAAGTTAAACTTTTGATAATCTCTAAGATCCCTTACTGCTCCAAACCCATTTCTGTGAAAAACAGGAAGAGGGGAGAATGGTTGAAAGACAGAGGAATGGAAGAGGAAGTCTGGAGCAAAAGGGAGCTGTTAGCGTTGGATCATTCCACCACCCGATTACTATTTTCACCTGCCTGATGGACAAGAGCCTAGCAAACACCTGGAGGTTCTGGGCTACATCCATCCCTCTGCTCCATCCTGCCCTTGTCCTAAAGGCCATACAGTCCAGCCTCCTAGTCTGGTTTTGACACCAATACCTTCCCCAATACCCACAGGTTGTGGGTGAGACACACACTTCACAATTCCATATTTATGGATCTGTCCTGTCTCACGTCCATCAACAGTGTTTGAAGGACTGAGGTACCTGGGGGATGGGCTCCCAGGAGAGTGATGGTTCTCATTTCTTTGCCTCGCTTTTGGCCCAGAGTTGTATTTAAGAACTCTTGGTTGAGTTGAGTTGAATTCTCAAGAGTTTTCTCAACATCACAGAAAGTTGGGTGAATTCTGATCATTCTTTATGGTTTTGTTATTTTTTTTTTGCAAAGATGAATCTTTCTTTTGATGACAATTATAGTGTAAGGAAGGGGGTTACATACCCTCACCTCAATATGTCAGTTGGCAGATACGATGGTTTTAAAACATGCAAACCATATCATCTACACTTGTGATCTCTTCCACAGAGAAGTTCCAGGAGTTGTCCAGTCCCACATCAAAAAAGCTCGGCAGTGAAGGTCTCTAGGGTCAAGCCACTGAGAAGGAATCACTTGTCAGAGGCGGGGATGTGAGGAAGTCCTCTCCCCACCCTATCGTTAACAAGGTTACCAGAAAGAATGGAAATGAGGAGATAAGGCTTCCAGCTGAGAGCCAAGAGATATACCGAGGGCAAAACAGTGACCTGAGAAAGGAAAGGCTGCAGCTGAAGACAACCATGGCTACAGAAGCCCATCCCATTGGCAAAGAAGTGACTTCAAGGATCATGACACCTTTCACTGGAGGAGAATACCAGCTGTGGATTCAAGAATGATTTTCCAGGAACCAGAAGTTGTGAGTTTACCCTTTGGCCACATGTATTCTCTGCACATGTGCCTCACTACCATTGTACGAAATTTGCGCTCACTTTCTCTAGTGTTTGAGTGCACAAGGGGGGACCATGTCCCTAGTTTGGGGGAAATGTTTTTTTGTACCAACTGTTCTTTTTTATTTCTGAGGCAATCGGGGTTAAGTGACTTGCCCAGAATCACACAGCTGGTAAGCATTATGTGTCTGAGGTCAGATTTGAACTCAGGTCCTCCTGACTCCAGGGCCGGCACTCTGCCCACATACATCCCCACCATCACTCAAGAGTGAAAGGGCATTTTTTTTATCCCTGAGGACAATCAGGAAAAATATGAGGAGCAGACAATTGTGTAAACTTCACTGGCCTCACTTCCACACCATTCTTGACCCTCCCAGATGATTCTGGCAGCCAGAGAGCCACAGGGTTTCTATTGTTTGAGCTTCTCTTTACTGGTCAGATGTGGCTTTACCAAGCAGCATGTTTCTGAGGGGGCAGCTAGGTGGCTCGATGTATAAAGCACTAGCTCTGGAGTCAGCAGGACCCGAGTTCAAATTTGGTCTTAGACACTTACTAGCTATAACCTAGTTAACCACGAGCAAGACACTTTTGCCTCAGTTCCTCTTCTCTAAAATGAGATGGAGGAGAAAATGCAAACCACTCCAGTATCTCTGTCACAAGTACCCCAAATGGAGTCATGGAGAGTCAGGCCTGGCTGAAATGACTCAACAACAGCACTGTTTCTGAGGGACATATTTTCTGTGATCCTTTGTCATTGTCCTCGTTCCTTGGACTAATCCAGCAGTTTTCTGGGCAAAGATGAGGCCGTTCCTCACGTCAAAGGGTATTCCCCCCTCCCATTGTGCTCATCTTCCTGATGAACCAACTCTACGTACTGACTTTGTCATCAGCCAGCGTGCCGATATCTCAGGCTGGAGAGGCAGGAGCAGGCCTATGAGAGCTGTGGTCATTCAGAATTGGGAAGGAAATTTCTCTCACATGATAGATGCTAGGCCCTAGAGTCCAGGGTTGGGACTGAGTGGGACCCTGACCCTGAGCCTGAGCAGAGGGAGACAGTGAGGCTCTGGGGGGAGAACAGCTGCTGAGGGAGAACAGGTGTGGGCAGAGTTGCTGAGGGAGGAGGTCAGGGTTGCAGGGTTGGCCCCTTGCTACCTGAAGATTCTGGTGCTTTCCTGTTAATCTTCTCTTTCCTCCTACTCTTCTCTCCCTAGGTGAGGCAACAGATAGAGTGCTGGAAAGAACTGGGTTCAGATCACTCCTGCGATGAGCTGTGTGACCAAGGGCGAGTCACTGCATCTTTGTGAGCCTCAGTTTCCTCCTTTATAAATGAGAGAGGTGGACTGAGTGGCCTGTGAGACACTGCCCAGCTCTAAATCAGTGAGTTCCTGAAGGTCTGTCTTTATTCAATGCAGACACCTTATTTACCATCAAAGCATTTCTGCTCAGAATAGCCCTTTGAATGTAAGGAATGGGGGAAGTGTTTAGCTACAGGAGAACTGTTCCAGGACACCAGATCATTTGTAGTGGAAAGTAACCCTGTGAACACAATAAATGGGAGAAAACCTTCAGCCATGGGTCATCCCTGATTTATCATCAGAGGATCCATTGGCGAGAAAAGCTCTGAGATGAAAACACTGAATTGGAAGAGTCTTCCACAGCAACTCAAGGCTTAGTCCACACTGAAGAAAATGTTGCTGAATGCAATCACCCAGAGAGCACTTAAAAGACCTGCTTTATTCCTCATCAGATGCCCGAGACTACTTGATACCCACTCAGGGTGATGAGGAATCCAATACCTTGGAAAGAACCAGCCTTGTTACATGTTGGCTCTCCAGAGAAGTCTCACTAGTTAAAAACAGGCAGTTCAGAAGGGAGGAGAGGGAAGGGCTTAGGGGAAAGGCTTGTGTTCAGTGACTGCTGCATCTCCTATGGTACATATCATATATCCTAAGTATCAGACAAGTCATGAAAGAGAGAAACTGGTTGAGCAAAGGTATTTTCCACTGCAGTGCTGGGGATGCAGCAGAGTACAAGGTGAAGAGGGTGGTGGATGCCTGGCCCTCCAAGTGCTGTTACCTGTGGATGGCGTTGAGATGATCACACCAAGACCTTGGAGAGCCTCTTGCTAGAAGAGATCTGGCACCACCCAAAAGTTTTGCCTAACAATCACACAGGAAAATATAAGTGGACGAAGCATGCTCATTGTCAGGCTCGTGATTTGCGGTTAGACGGAAAACCCCTAGGCTTTGTCCATCCCAGGAGATGTCATGTTCCACAACTCCCAGTCACAGAGTCACGCTATTGGGAACTTTGTCTGGGAGAAGTCAATGTGAGCTCGTTAAAGGAGCTACAGAATAAAGCAATGTAGTCTGCTCTCCTGCTCTCTAATGCTTGGTCTAATTCAGTGTCCATTTGTTGTATCTGACATATACATGCATGCATGGATGTGCATATGCAAGTTACATATACACATACATATATAGATGTCAAGCCCTATGTCAGATGTCACATGACAGCCCTTCAGTGACCTGTTGCCCTCATATGGCAGCCTCTTGGGGACCCGCTCTGCTTGGCTGGTACCTAAACTCCTACTTGTGTCCTTTGGGCCCTGAGCTGTGAGCAAGCCCATGTTGCCTGGACTTCCAGATGGAGGGTCATGCCAGTTAAGCTCTTTTCTCTGACAGCTGTCTTCAGGATGGTAGCAGATGTAGCTTTTGCTATTTCCTAGCTTGGTAGCTTGGCCCAGCCCTCTCTTTGGGCATCCTTTTTCTCCTGTGTCAAATGATGCTTTAGAGTCCATCATCCCTTCAGATCCTCCCAGATGTCATCCGCCATTACAGAGATTCTGGTCAAACCCACTGGCCTCTTCTGTCTGGGGTGGCTCTGGCTTCCTCCCTCTTTGAGCTCACCCGTAGCCCCTGCTGCCCCAACCCAATGTATTTTCTAAGAAGTGGGAATAGGGATCTTGAGCAAGCTGCCTCTGGAGCGGGCAGGGTGGATCATGGGAAAGGCAACATTCTCAGAGTCACAAAGCTCTGCTCATTATATAGAGGGGGAGGGGCAGCTAGGTGGCATAGTGAATAGAGCACGGGCCCTGAAGTCGGGAGGTCCCGAATTCGAATCCAGCCTCAGACCAAATGTTTGACACTTACTAGCTGTGTGACCCTGGGCAAGTCACTTAACCCCAACTGCCTAAAAGCAATATATATATATATGTATATATATATATATATATATATACACACACACACACACACACACACATATATATATAATGTATATATATGTATGTATATATATAGGGGGAACTGAGGCTCAGGCTGCCAAAGGTATCCAAGGAATCACGGATGAGCCTGACTTCGAAGTCCAGCCTCTCAAGTCCCAGCATGATCTGCTCCTCTATTCTACCTGACCTGGAGAAGTTGTGGAAATGGACGGTGAATTTTGTAGTGAAGTACAGTGGAAAGGGTGGAGGACGTGGAGTCTGGAGCTCTGGGCTCAGTTACTGACTCTGACACTAACTGAGTCAGCTTTTCTGAACTCTGTAAAATGGGATGGGTCATGCTTGCAGGGTCAATCTCCCAGGGTTATTCTAAATGTAAGAGTGGGTTTCCATTAATTATCTCACAGAAGAGCCCCTCACTGAATCAAACAATCGACACTTTGTGTGAGCAGTGTCTCTACACCTGGGTGAGAAATTGGGTCATACCCTAAGGAATTAGCATAGAAGGAAGGAGCCCTCACAACCAAAGAGATTCCAAGGATCAGGCTCAAGAGACTGGAGCCCCAGTGGCCTTCTAGCAGACCTCTGAGGAACAGCTGAAGGACTGAGTGATGGTGGAGAAGGGAGATGTTGGGGGCAGGGGAGCAGTCAAGCATCCCAGAGGAGAGTACCCAATCTGGGAAAAGCCCTGCAAAGAGATTGGATGTCTCTCCAGCTCCCCTCCAAGTGTCTATCTGTCCCCAAGTCCCATAAAAGAAGCTGCCATTTCCTCACCCAAACATTTACAGTCACCTGAATTTAACCTCCACTATGAAGAAGGGGAAGGTTAGCTGGGTGGAGGTTTGGAGGAGAACCTAACTTCTGCCTAGGTCTTAGGAACTGGCCCAGCTCTGGCTCACAATGATTGTTACTGAATTCATAACTTTTCGTCGAAATTAAATTCTCGAATGCTGAAGAGGAAGGAACCAGGCACACCCTAGGGCCATTACTCACCTGCCCTGGTCTTAACACAAGGTAATTAGTTCACAGGATGTTACATAAGGAAAATGTTTTGTCAGCCTTAAAGCATAGTTAGTGACCTCCAAACACTTGGGGGCCTTATTAACATGGCATGCAGGAGTCTTCCAATTAAGAAGGAACACTTTTTAAATGGCCCTCCCATCCCAGGAACCAGGGAGAGGAGGGAATAAGCCATCCAGCAGCAGCCACAGCACCTCTGTGGCCAGAACGTGGCCCAGATCCTTCATACTTGGCCTTCCTGGGTCAGACCACAGGGGAGGGGTAGCCCAGTCCTGAAGCTAGACAGGTTCACCAGGTGGGTCTAAGTAGAGAATCTGAGTTCTAAGCTACTGGAAATTATTGGAAATCCAGACGTCTCAGCATCCAGGAAGTCTGGCAATAGGTACAGGTGAGTGTCCCTCCAGACAGACACATCATGGGAGTCTTGTCGCTGAAAAGTGCTCAAAATATAGAGACCTAGGAGAAGAAAGAGAGTCACAAGGGGGATCTTTCTTCCTCGGTGTACTGTCTGCTTCTGGGGTCAGCCTTCTATGTACTTCTGTCCTTTTGACAGGTTGTCTTTAAGTTCCTTGGTGGCATGGACTGTCCCTCTTTTTGGTTTGTTTTTGTATCACTGGTGCTTAGCTCAGTATTCAGCGCGCTTCAAGCACTAAATAAACGCTTATTGACCTGGACTGTCCCAAAAAATGATGTCCATGAGCCCAGAGAGGACGAGCTTGCATTCTAACACTTATTCAATTAAAAAAGTCATCATTCTTTCCATCTGGGCAATAGTCCATTGAACATTAAACATAAAAGGCCAAGAGTATGAGAGTGAATTGTCATAGGAACCCTTCTATCCCAATGCCACCATACATAAGGTGACAACAGTGATAATAACAGCTGATATTTACATAGAGCTTTCACATTCACAAAGTCTTTTACATACATTTGATCACAGAAGCCTCATACAGCCTTGTGGGGTTGGTATTTTATACCCATTTTATAGACAGGGAAACTGAGGCTTAGGTGAAATGACTTGTCCATTGAATCAGAGATGGGATCTGAATACATGTCTTTCTGATTCCTGCTCTAGCTGTCTACACACAAGACCATGCTGCCTCCCCCTCTATGCTATAACGATGTGGGAACTCTAAGGCATGACTGTCCAATGATCTGTGATAGCCTACACAGGTTTATGGAGGAGGGTGGTAGAACATTGTAAACAACATTGACTCATAAAGTGGGAGGAAAAAAACAGAAAACAAATTTAGAGAAAGTAGTTTGAGAATTAAAGAAAGTCATCTCTAGGGCATTTTAAGAATGAGTTTGGAAGGAGAACAAGAAACAAAAATTGGGAAAGATCTTCAAAGGCTTCATAATACACCGTTGACTATCCAGGGTGGTGGAGCCTCCACATTTGGATTCTAGCACTGAAAATCAAGGGTGTGTACAGAAGGGCTTAAAGTTGGGGGTTCAAAGTCAGCTTCTCAGAAGCCAAGATGTCTGATTTCTTACCAATTGCCATCATCTTTAAGCAACGCCTCTAATTCCTGGGAGAACAGAGTGTCCTGTTCTGGGCTTGGTGTGCAGCAGATGTCCACCAAATATTTATGGAAGGGGAAGAGGGAAGGAAATAAGATGGTAAACAATTTTACAAGTTCAACAGAAAGAAAATGTCCCATTTCTCTCAGTGGAGAGTAAAACCTCCCTCTCGTGGTAACTTGTTGGATGGAAGATGCCTGTCATCAACCTGAAGGACTCGCCTTAAGCAGCCTGCAATGTTACAAGGTGCTTCTGAATCTGTTTCCCTTACACAGAAGCCATCTTGTGAATAGACCTGTAAGAATGTTTTTGGAACAAAAATATAACATAGTTTCAAACTACCCAGTGTCCTGGTTTCTAGTTCAAACTGAAATGTTGAGGCAGTGGGTGTGACAAAAGGTGGAAAGGTGAGACCTAAGCCAGAGTGAGCCAGGCATGCTCTTGAGGGAAGGAGAGTGGGCTGGTGCACTTACTCGCCCTAAACACTGGTGCAGTTCATTAGTGGAACTACCAAGGGAATGGCCATATTGAAATGACAACTATCTAAGGAGCAAAGATGAAAATATATGAAAAAGCATTTTTCTAGGCAGGATGGAAGTGGAGGCTTCAAGGAATACTTTGGTTTTCTTCTTTGCAAAAACAAAACGTTTAGAGAAAAAAGAAGAAAAAAGATCAAGGCAAAAATATACCAAAGGCTTTGGAACATGATTACAAATAAATGGACATGAAAAGCCTCGACTACAAAGCAAATACGGGGCACGATTATTGACCCCAAATGAGAGATGCTGAGGTTGGGAAAACAAATATTTTTGAACACGTGCATGCTTGAATACACACACACACACACATGCATGTACACGCACACATACACACGCACACACACAGCTAGAAGGCATTCTCATGTGTCGTGAGGCTTCACCGTCTGTGTAGAGAGGAGAGATGATCAGAATGATTCATTATGAATTGGTAGAATTAAAAAAAGGGCAGTCTGCCACACTGGAACAGGAGAGTTCTCCAGGAGGGTCTCCACAGGGCCTCTGAAAGTGACTTCCTATCCTAATGAGGCTGGGGAAGGTAATGAAGCCTCCTTGCCCCATGTAAGTGCCATATCAGGAACTCCAATCTGCAGATAATATATTTTTAACAAACCTCTTCAGAGTACTGGTTCCAATTCAAAATCACAAGGCAGCAAAGCAAACATGCTTATTTCAAAGGCTGAATAAGAAGGCAGTGGAATGTCTGAGGCAGTTAGCTTCCACTGGAAAGAAATTCTGTCAATGGTGCCACATTAAGAGTTTTCTTGGGGGAAATTGGGGTCCTGAGCCCTCATGTAGGGGAAGTAGGAGTTGGGGGACACCTTAGCCTGCCCATTGAGGTGAAGGTGTCCCCAAACATGGGGACCAGAAGCTAGACTGACCCTCATTTGCTAGATGTTCACCTGACTAGATTCTTTGACTCCTTTGTGGGTTCACCATGGTCTAATAGAAGGGATGGTAGATATGGAATTGAGGAGCCTGGGTTCAAACCTCTCTTCTGCTACTTACTCCTTGTGTGACCCTTCTTCCTCTGAGTCTCAGTTTCCTCATCTACACAAAGGAGGGAGTCAGATCAGAACTTTCTTTTTCTTTGCAGCTCTAAGTCCATAATCCTATGGTTTTGGACTTACAACCACACCAAGAGAGGGGGAGAGACACCTTCTTTCATGTGACCTGCAGTGTCCCATTAATAAATCAGTTTTGAAGACAAAGTCACATATGAGACCCTTGGTTGAATGGAAATGTCCAAGATATTTGGAGAGGAAAAGAATGGATATAGCGCAATGACCCAAAGTGGTTAATCCAAGGGTCCAGATTCATTCTGGTCTCTAATGGTGGTTTGAAACAAGAAAAACACACTCACCCCCAAGAGAATGAGAATGAGTAAGTTTCTTCCACAGATTGTCTGCACAGAGGATTCTGGTAACTGACAGCAGCACAAATGCCCTTCATCCCCTATTTGGGAAGGCGATTGAGAAAAGGGGCATAGAAGAGATGGATATGAAAAATCCTGGGATTACATATAAATCAGTCAAGAACCATTTATTAAGCACCTACTATGTGCCAGGCACTGTGCTAAGTGCTGGGATACAAAAAGAGGCAAAAGAAAATCCCTGTCATCAAGGAGCTTACAATATAATAGGAGAGACTATATACACACAAGCTTTATATAGGATAAATAGGAAGCAATGGACAAAGGGAAGGCCCTAGAAATAAGAGAGACTAGCAAAAGCTTCACACAAAAGATAGGATTTTAGCTGAGACTTGAAGGAAACCAGGGGAGCCTGTGATTGGAGTTGAGGAGAGAGAACATCAGAGACAGCCAGAGAGAATTCCTGGAGCCTAGAGATGGAGGGTCTTGTTTTTGGAAGAGCCAGGAGACCATGTCACCAGATCAAAGAATATGTGTCCGAGAATAAGGTGTAAGATGACTAGAAAGGTAGGAGAGGACAAGTTCTGAAGGATTTAATAACCATCTCTATGCTAATGATTCTCAAATCTGCCCCAAACAAGTCCTGACTCAAACTCCCTGCTGACCTCCAATCTTGAATCTCCAACTGCCTTTTAGACATCTTGAATTGAGTATTCAGTAGACATCTGAAATTCAACATGTCCCACACAGAACCCATGATCTTTCTTCATGAACCTTCCTCCTTCCTACCTTCCCTATTACTACAGGGATATCCTTCTGGGCTGCAGGCTCATACCCTGGAAGACATCCTGAACTCCTCACTCTCTCTTACCCCACCCCATATCCAATATGATGCCAAGGCCCGTTGATTTTACCTCAGCCACATCTCTTGAATACACTCCTTTCTCTCCTCTTACACTGCCCACCCTTTGCCCCGTGTAGACTCCTATCTCCTCATGCCTGTTCTATTACAATAACCTGCTGGTGGGTCTACCTGCCTCAAGTCCCTCCCCTCCCCAATCCATCCTCCATTTAGCCACTAAAGTGACTTTCCTGAAGTACAGGTTTGATCATGTCACCCTCCTTCCACACACACACACACACACACACACACACACACACACACACACACACAATAAAGTACAGTGACTCTCTATTGCCTCCAGGATCAAATACAAAATGCTCTGTTTGTCCTCAGGAAGGTAGAAAGGAGGAGGGTTCGTGAGTTCCGTTTTGGACATGTTGAATTTCAGATGTCTACTGGACGTTCAATTCATGATGTCTAAAAGGCATTTGGAGATTCAAGATTGGAGGTCAGCAGAGAGTTTGAGGCAGGACTTGTTTGGGATGGATTTGAGAATCATTAGCATAGAGATGGTTATTAAACCCATGGGAGCTTATGAGGCCACAAATGGAACTAGTCTAGAGGGAGAAGAGAAAAGACCCAGGACAGAACCCTGAGGGATGCCCATGGTTAGAGGGAGTGATCTGGAGGAGGATCCAGCAAAGAAGACAGATTATCAAAGAGAAGAGGGTGACAAATAGTGTCGAAAGCTACAGAGAGGTCAAAGAGAATGAGGATTAAGAAAAAGCCATTGAATTTGGTAATTAAAAGATCATTAATAACTTGGAAAGAGTAGTTTTGATGAATGACGAGGTTGGAAATTGGATTGTAAGGAGTTAAGAAGAGAGTAAGAGGAGAGAAAGTAGAGACACACATTTTTCCAGGACAATATACCCACATATGTATTTATACATAGCCACTAGCAACAGGACTGTAGTAGAATGTAGTATTTGACCTGAGTTTTGAAGGAAGCCAGAACAACGAAAGTCCCTATTGGCCCCAGTATTCTAAGATGTGAGGGGTCCCAGAACTTGAGAATCTTAGTATGGCAAAGAATCAAGGATCTCTTCAGTGTCCATCCAGTCTTACCCATATACAAGCAGGACTCTCATCTAGAACAGACATGATCAGGGGTCATGGCTTGAATGGGACTCCAGGAAAGAGAATCTACTTTCCTCTGAGGCAGGCTGTTTTTCCCAAGGGCAACCTTCCAGGCCTTCTGGGGGCATCTCTGATCATCAGGAAGGTTTTCCTCATTTCAAGCCTAAATTGACCACTTTGCAATTTCCCCTCATGGTTCCTTGCTCTGCTGTTTGTGGTCAAACATAACAAGTCTAATCAATCTGTCACAGGACAGGCATCTAGATCCTTGAAGACAGCTATTAAACGCCCCCCCCCCCCCCCCCGCCCTCTGTGCCCACTAAACATCCCCAATTGCTTCAAGGCTCCTCCTGTGGCCAGGACTTGGAGCCCTTTGCTGCCCTGGCTGACTTCTAGGAGCAGATTTCAGTTTGGGTGTTTGGTCTACATGCTGTGGCCAAAACCCTCTGGCCAAACACCCCCTTCTTGCCCTATAGCCCAGTTATCTCCTCTATGAACACCTGGAGCCTCATCTGCTCTTCTGCTATGATTAACCCTTTGCTTAACAGGTGTTTGGGCCACCATCCTTCCCCCTCAGCAAGCTTTTCAGAACTCCCTGAGGTGGACTTGAAGGTAACAGTCTGCTCTGGGGCCCTGGTGGGGATTCTGGAAGGAGATGAGGTAGTGCCATTGGGAAGACAGCTCCCATCAGGCCCTCCTTCCTGCACTCCAGCCCTAAATATGGAGTCTTGCACAGAAATATCCACATACTTGGGGATGCTCCTGTGTGGCGGGCAAGCCTTTTCTAGATGGGGCCCAGGCTGGAAGACTGCGGTGGTAACATTTCATCCACATGACCTCAAACAATGGCATCTAGGGCATCTGTATTCCTTCCTGAAGGTGCTTCCTTTTGGGAGTTACTTCCTGGTATTCCTGAAGAACAGCTGGGGAGAGCTTGACCTTGACCTTCATGTATGTAAGCTCTAGGAGAGAGGTGAGATATCTTCCTAAGCACAGCCACCCAGCAGAGCAGATCCCAGAGCCCATGCCCAGGCTACAAAGCCAGACAGGGCTTTGGAGAGAGCCCCAGGATCCTGCCCAGCTCTCATTCCAGTCCAGTCACAGGCATGTACAAAGCTGGGGCCACAAGAAAGATTAGAGGTCATTTGGTTCAACCTTCTCATTTTCCAAGACATGGGGAAACTGAGGTCCAGAAGAGGGAAGAGACTTTGATTCTATGACCCTCTAACTCCTTGTTCAGTTCTCTCCATTTGATTCCTTTGACATTTGGGGGCTCCCCCTGAGCACAAAGCAATGGTACGGACCCAGGGAAGGGAGAGGTTTCTCTGTACCTGTTGGTTCCTGGGACTCTGGGGAGGGCAATAAGCTCGTCTTCACACAAGATGCTGGCAGTGCTAGCAGAAGATGGGGAGTCATGAGCACAGTGGCTGGGGAAGGTCAGCTCATGCCAGCTAGTACTGACAACACATAGAAGTCCCAAATGTGTATCTGTTGTGTCTCCAGTGCCACAGATCCAAGATCATTGCCCTAGTCGAGGCCTTTGTGTCTTCTAGCCTAGACTGTGGGCCCTCTCCATAGCCTCCTGCCTGAGTTCCTGGGCCCAGCCTCTTCCCTTTCCTATCCACCCTCCATGCCACTGCCCGAGTCATCTTCCTGGTACACTGCCTTGGGCACACGTTTTTCTGGAAAGGGAACCCTTCAAAGACATCCCATCAATACTCCTGAGCAAAGTATAAATCCTGATCCTGGCATTCAAGGCCTGTGACAATCTGGTTCCAGCTTGCCATTCTAGCCTTACATAAAACACCCTTTTGTGTAATCCACATCCAGCCAAACTGACCTCTTCTCTGTCCCTCGTTCTCCTCTTCATCCTCCCTGTCTTCTTGCCTTTGTCCCTGAATTTTCTTCAGGTTGCACATCCTTCCTATCTTCAAGGCCCATCTCAGGTGCAGCAGCCTCCCTGAAGTCCTCAGTAAAGATAATGTCTCCTTCTTCTGCTTCCCTGGTGCTCTCAGCTTGGACAGCTTGCCCCTTCCTGGAGCAAGCTCCTTGTGAGCAGGGTCCATGTACTCTCTCTGTCTGTCTTTGTCTCTGCCTCTGTCTGTCTCTGTTTCTCTGTCTCTATCTCTCTCACACAAACACAAACACACACATATGCACGCACACACACACACACACAGAGCTTGTGTCAAGGACACATGGAATCAATTCCTTGTGAATAGACCAAGAGGACCTTCCATGCTTGGGGGAAACCAAGCTCAAGGATGATAATAGAATGCTACGATTATGGAACCATCTGAGGCTTTGAGACTTTAGCCACAGAGCCACAGCCTCTCAACTTTGGAAGGGAACACAGCTCCTTGTAGTCCAATCCACCAAGAAAGGAGCCCTATGACGCCCTTTCTGAGTGATCAGCCAGACTTTCTTGAAGACCGTCAGTAATGGGAAACTACCACCATCCAAGGCAGCACATGGTACTTTTGGACAGCTCTCGTTGACTTGGAGCCTGAATCTGTCCCCTTCCTGCCTCACCCCATTCCTCTTGGTTCTGCTTTATGGGGCCACAGACAACACGTGAAATCCCTCTTACACATGATCACCTTTTGAATTCTTAAAATATACCTTTTCTTGCTGGCTTCTGTCTTTACCTCCCAGTCGTTTCCCTCCCATTCTCTGAAATGGCCCCTTCTTCATGCTGGCAGTGTATGCCTCATTCTGTCCAAGGAGTCCTCTACCTTTCTACTGTGGGGGCTGGGGGGTAGGTCTCATCATCTGTCCTCTGTTCATTACTCCTTCCGTTACCCAGTGGTCTCCCTCCTTTTACCTCCCTCATTCTTCTCACGGCTCTTCACCCATTCAGAGAAATGGTCCCAGGTTTCTCCAGATTGTTCATGCACAGGGTTCCTTGCAGCCCAGTCAGCTCCCATCACATTCTCAGACTGTGCTTTTGTCGGGTCTCCGTCCTGAGGGGTCTCCATTTTACTTGTAATTCTTTGTGGTAATGTTCTTGAGGAATGTCTCATGTCCCCCACTCCAAGTCTCTCCTTCAGCCCAAGCATCTCTGTTTCTCTCACTCCACCCTCCTATGGCCTGAATTACAGGCCTGTTGCCATCCTGGCCAGGACCTTCCTCTGGACCCTCTCCAGCTTACACCAAGCCTGCAGGCAGCCTAGGATCAGGGCAGAGACCAGAGAGCTTCTCTCTCCCCTTGTCCTGGGGCAGGGCCTCTCCTCACACAGCCCAAATATAAACTCACTCTCTTGGCCGCCATGTTGACTCAGGTTGTGCATGATGTGGTCCCCAGCCCATCTCCAGCTGCCAGCATTTCTCTTCAGGTCCTTGCAATACAGGAACATGGCCCTGCCATTCACTTGTGAAGGTGAAGCTTTGAGCCCAAGTGTGAAACTTCATGTTGATCCCTAATGATAATAGCTTACATTTATAAGGCCTTGACTCTGTGGCAGGCACTCTGCTAAGTGCTTAATATCATCACAACAACCTTGCAAGGTAGGTACTGTTATTATCTCCATTTTACAGATGAGAATACTGAGGCAAAGATAGTGACTTACCCAGAGTCACACCATTAATAAATGACCGAGGCCAGATTTGAACTCAGATCTCCCTGACTCCAGGCCCAGTGTCCCTACTGAATTTCATCTTATTAAATTTGGTCTAACACTCTCACCTGTTGTTTAGTATTCCTCTGACCTCTGTGTCAGCATCTAGGCCTTATCCAAGCCATTGATAAAAACATTAAATAAAGCAGGTCAAGCATGCAGTCTTGGGGCATTGCCGTAGAGACTTTTCTTGCAAGTTCTTCCAAACAGCAATGATCTGTCCAAGTCCACCCAATTAATGGTCCCCATCTCCCCATTACTGACAGGAATCCAGCTTGAGAATCCTAGTCAAATGCTTTGCTAGAATTTAGGTAAACTATATCCTGAGGGATCCAGGAGGCACAGTGGAGAGAGTGGAGTGTTTGGAGTCAGGAAGGCTTGAGTTCTAATTCTTCCTCAGACACTCCCTAGTTGTGTGACCCTGGGCAAATCACTTAACCTATGTGTGCCAGTTTCCTCATCTGTAAAATGGGGATAATAATAGCATTTGCTTCTCAGTTATTGTGAGGATAAAAATGTGTAAAGTGCTTTAAATCTGAAAGCACTATATAAGTGTGAATTATTATTGTTACTACCATCAGACCTCTGATCTATCAATTACATACTTGTCCAAGAAAGGAAATGAGGTCAGCCTGGCATGACCTGTTCTGGGTGAAAGCTGCCTGGCTCTGGGGGATTATAACCAAGTCTTTTCCTAAGTGTTCACCAACCACCTCTTTCATGAGCCATTCCAGAATTTTCCCAGGAATAGAAGAATTGACCTCCACATTCCATATTTGGTTCTCTTCTCTTTTTCTCCTTCAGGCCAGTACTTTCCCCTTTCCTGGCCTGCCTTCTCTCTCCTGGTCTCCCCGACAGCGGCCTGGCTCTACGTCTGCCAGTTTGAGGGGCCTGGGCATGTCTCTCGGCAGGGCCAGGGGACTTGGGCTCATCCAAAGCAGCTAGAGGCTCTCACGATCTTGTCACTTTGCCCAGCCCCCTATTGGCTCTTTGTCTTCTGGTCTTTCCGGGTCAAGGATGGCTCTCCTCACAGTGAGAACCACAGGAGCTCAGCATCCTCACCTTCCTTGTTACTGGTCACCACAACCCCATTCGTCTGGAACTGGGTCTGCTCCCTCCTTTGACCTCTACCAGAGTCTTCCTCCCTCCCTCCCTCCCTCTTTCATTCTGTCTCTGTCTCTCCATCTGTGGCTCCGATGGAGCTAAAAGGGAGACATTCTTTGTGGGTCCTTTGCTTTCCTTGCCTGTCTCACCTCTGTGACACTGAGCATTTCCCAGGACCACGCCCCACTCTCAGATTCATCTTCTGTTCGCTTGCCAGGCTCCCATTGTCTGTACATTGCTTTTGAAAATCTAAGCTGGTTGCTGAGTCTCCTGGGCATTTGCATTGATCTCTTCAGACAAATCCCCTTAACTCCTCCATGTTGGAATCACTTCCCTTGGTGTTTTCAGAATTTCATCTTGGGCTGACAGTCGCTTAAGCATCCTAGTCCATGGGATCTGACACATCTCTCCTCTGATCTCTTTGACATCTGATCTCTCCAAATCTGGGCTACATGGCAGACCATGCCCAGATTTCTTCTCCTTCTCTATTACAAACTCCAGGATGGAACGGTCACATCTCACCACATCTCATCCACTCAATAACATTTATAATATAATACATGTTGGGAGCCACAGGAAAAGCTCCTTATAATGGGAGGGGATTTTAGTGGAGACTTGGAGGAGGCTAGGGAGGTCAGTAGTTGGAGCGAAGGAGAGAGAGCATTCCAGTCTGGGGGACAGCCAAGGAGAGTGCCTAGGACTGAGAGACAGAGGGTCTTGTGGGAGGAACAGTCAGGAGGCCAGGATCATGGGACTGCAGAGTAAGGGGGATAGGGTGTGGTCAGGGAGTAAGGTGTAAGAAGACTGGGAAGGTTGGAGGGGCAGCAGGTTATATAGGGAATTAAAAACCAAATAGAGGATTTTTTTATCTGATCCTGGAGGCCATAGGGAGCTTCTGGGGTTTATTGAGTAGAAGGGTGATAGGGTCAGACCAGTGTGTTAGGAAAATCAGTTTTGTGGGTGAAGTTAAGAATGGACTGGAGTGGGGAGAGACTGGAGGCATGGAGCCCCCTCAGGAGGTGATTTTGATAGTTTAGGTATGAAGTGATGAGGTCCTAAGCACAGAATGGATTAGACCTGGGGGATGAGAGATAAGGAGGAGCTGAGGATCCAAGCCTGGTGACCGGGAGGAGGGCAGGGCCCATGACAGTCACAGAGGAGGTAGGGACAGGGGGTGGCTGCCGGGGGTGTCATTTTACCCCAGAAACCAGTTCTCCCTGTTCACTGGACCTGATCCAGAGCATGAATTCCTCCTGTTGGTTTATTCATCTTTTGAAGGCTCAAATTATCATTAAGATAAGTCAATAAGTGATTACCTGCTCTGTGTATGTATGTGCGTGTGTGTGTGTGTGTGTGAGAGAGAGAGAGAGAGAGACACACAGAGAGAGATAGAGAGAGAGAGACAGACAGACAGATAGAAACAGAGACAGTGACAGTGAGAGACAGGCAGAGATAGAGACAGAGAGACACAGACAGTGACAGGGAGAGAGAGAGACACAAAGACAGAGATAGAGAAATAGAAAGAGAGAAAAAGAGAGAAATAGATGGAGAGAGAGAAAGAATGAAAGAGGGAGGGAGGGAGAGGGACTCTGGTAGATGTCTGGACAACTGAAGTTCCTCATCATTCCATCTGGACTTGGCCACGCCTCTGTGATGCACTTGGGATTGGTTGGTGGCATGACAGCCTTGTCTGCTTCTTCTTTCTGTCCTGGTGTTCTGTAGCGCCCTCAGGAGGGAGGGAGTCCCAGGCATGGAGCACAGACAGAGGCAAGTCGCAGAGTTGGGAGATGGAGTGTCCCTGGACGAGGGAGAGCACCAAGGAGTCTGGACAGTGTGGGCTCCTGAGGTCTCTCTGCCATCCATCCCCAGGGCCTTCTCTCTCCCCACTCCCTTTAGGCCTCTATTCATTTAAAAATGCTTCTGTCCCCCCTCCCCCAAGTGTGAGCTCTAAGACCATTGGTTTAATTACAAACTAGACCCCCTTTCTCAAGGTAACTGACAGAGTAGAAAAGAATCCAAGTAATTGAAAATATTGAAAAAAACTGAATTTCTTCTAACAGCTTGTTTCTGAACTCACTGTTTTTCAACTTGATATGAGTTTTTTTTTTTAATTAACTTTGTCAGTCACTGAATGAGGCCTTTCTCTCCAACTTGTGCATGAGTCTCCAATGGTGCAGTGGATAGAGAACTGGGCTAGGAAACAGGGAAACTCATTTTTCTGAGTTCAAATCTGGCCTTAGATACTTCCTATCTGTATGACCCTAGGCAAGTCACTTAACCCTGTTTGTCTCAGTTTCCTCATCTATGAGATGAATTGGAGAAGGAAATGGTTAACCTCTCCAGTACCTCTGCCAAGAAAACCCCAAATGGGTTATGAAGAGTCAAACATGACTGAAACAACTGAACAACAAGTCAGTTTTCAAATGACTGGAAGCTTGGAGGAGGTGAAAAGTCCATTGATAAACACATGGTGGGATTTCTCTGGACTCAGGATGAGGATGGTCTGCATTGAAACCTTCCTGTCCCCGGCATTTCCCTGGTCCCTCACTGGCCCAGAGACTGGAGGCCTGACCAGGTTCCAGAATATGACATTTTAGGGCCTGGAATCAGACCCTGTGATTCCTGTCTTTCTCAGCTTAGTGCAAGACTTTGGGCTCCATGCCCTCAGTGGAAGCAGGCTGGCCTTAGACCAGGCCTCTGCCCATGGGATATCCCCACTCTCCTAGAGAAAGTGCTCTATCCCAGTAACCAGTTCCTCCTTGTTAGTAAGACTCAGGTCTAGGCAAGAAATTACTTTTGTTGCTTCTCCTGTCTTTTGAAAGAACGAAATAGAGGGGCAGCTAGGTGGTGCAGTGGATAGAGCTCTGGCCTTGGAGTCAGGAAGGACCTGAGTTCAAATCCGGCCTCAGACACATAACACTCACCAGCTGTGTGACCCTGGGCAACTCACTTAACACCATTGCCTCATCAAAAAAAAAAAAAGAGAATGAAATGATCCCCAAGGTAAGTCAGTCAACAGTCAACATGTGTTTACTAAGTACCTACTATGTGCCAAGCATTGTACTAAGCACTGGGGACACAGAGAAAAGCACAAAGCCTTCTCTACTCTTGAAGAGATCACATTTTAATGGTGACAAGGTAAGAAGTTATTAGCTGCTGTTATTAGCTCAGCCCACTGGGATGGGGTCAAGAAATGTTATTTTCATCTCTGGAATCTTAAAAAAGGACCCAGTCCATTGTTTATTTCAGTGCAGTCTTACCTGGGGGCAGATGGATCTTTGCTGCATGGGTCCCTGGGAGGGGGTGGGGGGGAAATGACATCATGGACCACCTGTGAGAGCAAGGCCAATGCTTGTACTCCTCATAGAAAGTGGTGGCCTTCTGGTCCACACACGTCCATGTGACAACCTCCTGAGGATTGTTATCCTTTAATATAACATAAAAGGGCGAGAAGGTTGGGGAGACCGGTATCACCCCATCTTTCCTTTAAGAGTGAAGTATTGTGCTTTGAATGTATGTCTCCCATCCCATCCTGAGCTTATACTCAGCTCAAATTTTTAGTAGAAAAATCTCCACACTGTTGTTTCCCTGGTAGGAGTGAGCAATCCTCCCATAATGTTAGTTTATCACGAATCCATATCCTTTGAGCAACTCACTCACATGAATTCCCAGTGAGCTGAGGAGCATTATTGACTTCAGAATGATTCATTAAAAATATTTTAAAATCAATGAACCTGGTGATCTAAATAGGCAAATAATGGAGCGTGATTTTGCCAGTGCTGTCCTCCAGTGTGTCGGGGGTGATAATCAGAGCACCGTCCTCCACGTGATCCATCAATTAACAGGGCTAGTCTATCGGCTGAGTCTCCATGAGCAGTGGACAGGTTGTCTGAAGGCAAGGGCTGATGCTAGGAATTCTGGGAGCCCACTGTCTACCTTCTTGAGAGTCTATTGATATTTCAATCTCTTGAGATTCCTGGCTCATTTTAATTGGGACACTATAATTATGGCTGCATTGGTTAAATTGTTGATATGCATGTCTTATTTAAGATGTGACAGATCAAATTAATCCTCAGAGAAGGAGCTTGGGCAGATTTTCCCAGCACTATCCCAGGCTCATCAAGGGCCTAGGGCTTACCTTTTTATACCATCAGCAAGAATAACTGGAATGTCAGGGATTATGCCTCAATTCATACTGTGGCTCAGTGTATAAGCATGACATTGACCAGCTTTAACTGATACATGCACCTTTTCACCCATCTGTCCATCCACACATCCACTCATTTATCTGTCCATCATTCATCACCAAGTGCTCATCTATATGTGTATCCAACCATGCACTAACAAGCTACCATCTACCAATGCTACCATGCCTGGTTATGTTCATGCACCCAATGAGCAGTCCACCCATCCATCCACCCATCCATCCATCCACTCATTCATCCAACCATCCATCCATCCATCTATCCATCCATCCATCCATCCACTCATCCATTTGTCTATTCATATGCCCATGCATTGAATGATACAATCACGCACCCATCCTCTTATCCATTGACTCAAGAAATAGGTAGTGAAAGTAACCCATTAGTGTAGGATTTGTCTCTCTAATGCAGAAGTCATAGAAATTAAGAAATTATTCTTGCCTTTGTGAAGTTATTTTCAGTATCATCAATAATAGCGATGATAACAAATTTAATACCTGGCATTTATGTAGCTTGTTAAGTTTTGTAAAGTAATTTATATTTCCTCATTCTCCTCCAAGCTGTGGTTCTGACTTTGTGGACTTTTGCCACCAGTCCATACCATTTTCTCCAACCTCTCCCCCCCTTTCAGCTTCCTCTTACGTGCTGCTTCCCCTCATTAGAGTGTAAGCTCTTTGAGGGCAGGGACTGTCTTTCTTTTTACTTCTATTTGTACTGCCAGTGCTGAGTAGCCAAGACGGTACCCATTCTCTTCCTGCCCCAGAAGCAGCTCTCTCAGCCTTCCAAGGAGAAGCTCTTGTGTGTCTCAGAAGTGTCTGTTGGAGAGAAAGCATCAGTTAGTAAACAAACATTTATTAAGCACCTACTCTGTGCCAGGCACTGTGCCCTTGTGTTCTCAAACCCAGGGATAGTAAACAATCTTGGGACAGAAAAGCGAATGACTGCAGTCTGGCCATTATGAGGAGGCCCATGAGAGATCCTCTTCCCTGGTCAGAGCCCACCTGGAGTAACGCAGTCAGTTTGGAGTAAGGAAGTTGATAAACAAGAGGGTGTCCAGGAGATCAAAGAACTCAAATTCATGTCATGCTGGACTTGTTTAGCCCAGATAAGAGAAGACTAGGGGGGAAATGATAGTCATTTTTAAGTATTTGAAGGGCTATCTTGTATTAATCAATCAATCAATCAACATTTGTTAAGAACCTACTACTATGTGGTAGGCATTGTGCTAAATGCTGGGGATGAAAAAAAGGTGAAAAGAGCTCTCAAGGAGGGCAGCTAGGTGGCACAATGGATAGCACTGGCCCTGGAGTCAGAAGGACCTAAGTTCAAATCCAGTCTCAGACCAGACACTTGACACTTACTAGCTGTGTGACCCTAGGCAAGTCACTTAACCCCAATTGCTTCCCCCCACAAACAAAAAAGAAAAGGAGCTCTCAAGGAGCTCACAATCAAGTGGGGAGACACCACGCAAACATATATACAGAGGAGCTATGGGCAGGACCCATAGGAAATTGTGAAGAGAGGGAAGGCTTCTTGGAGGAGGTGAGATTCTAGATAAGACTGGAAGGAAGCCAGGGAGGAGAGTAATCAAGGTGGAGGAGGAAGAGCAGCCAGAGAGAATGCTCATAGTCAGGAAAGGAGCAGTCTTGTTTGGGGAACATCTCAGAGACCAAGGTCACTGGATCAAAGAGCACATGAGGGGAGTGAGATGTAAGAGGCTTGGAGAGGCAGGAGGGGGCTGGGCTGTGGAGGGCTTTGAATGGCAAACAGAGGATTTTTATACATTTGATCCTAGGGGTATAGGGAGCTACTGGGGTGTGTGACATGATCAGACCTAGGTGAAAAATCTTGGGTAGCAGAATGGAGGATGGACTGGAGTGGGGAGAGACTGAAGGCAGGCAGACTCCACCACAGCAGTTATCATATAATAGCCCAGGGATGTGGGTATGAGGGTCTGCACTAGGGTGGGATAGTATCAGAGGAGCGAAGGAGGGGGCATATTCAAGAGATGCTACAGAGGTGAAATCACAGACCCTGGCAGCAGATGGGATATAGAGGGGGTGAGAGGAAGTGAGATATTCAGGATGATATGGGAGGCTGAGAGGCTGGGAGGATGGTGGTACAATAACAGGGAAGTTTGGAAGGGGGGAAGAATTTATGGAGAAAGTTACCAAGTTCTCTTTTAGGACATATTGAGTTTAAGATGTCTGCTGGACATCTTGTTCCAGATAGAGGAGAGATTTTTCTCCTTGGGCCCAGATGGCAAAGCCAGGAACAATGGGGGGAATCCCAAAAGGCAAATTTGGGCTGGAAGCACTTCCCATGACAACCATCACCATATCCTGCCAGGCCTTGGAAGGGGGTGGGTCTGCCCCCACCCCACCACCGCCCCTGTCCATTGGACTTTTCAGGGTCAGTTCTAGGGGCTCTGTGATGAGGATTTTTGTTCAGGTGTGGATTGGTCCAGATGGTCCCTGAGTTACCCTCAAACCCTGAGATTCTTAGACTCATCTTCATCAGTTCTTTCTGAAATATCTCCTAAGCTCAGGCCCCATGCTGGATGCTGGTACTGGTCACTGGCGATTGGGCAATGCTCATGCTTAAAATAGAAGCACATCACTGCATGATATCCCCACCCAATGGCACCTATACCCTGAGGTGCCCAACTCTCCTTAACTGCCCCCTTCCCCAGGTTGGCAGCCATGCAGCTGGTGGGGGAGAGGGGATCCCAAGGCTCTCCAAGCAGGAGGTAGGCAGCAGCTCTTCTTAGCTCCCGGAGCTTCTCCAGAATTGGTGTGGGATGGGATGGGATGAAGGGCAGGAGTTGCTAAGCAGAGGAGCCTGCCCTGAGGTGACCTGAGAAGACCAGTGGTGTCACAATGACAAGAATAAGGGGAGGGAATCCCGGCCAGCTATCCCTTATCCTGGATTTATCCTCCAGCTGAGCCCCAGCCCCCTCATCCTCTGCATTTGCTTCTGGTCCTGGCTGCAGGGCCACTGGGGACACCTGCTTATCTTGACAATCAAACCATCATCACCAAAGGTGGCGTCCATGGGGAAGGAAACAAACAGTCAGGAAGCATCTGCTTTTTTCCAGGCACAAGGACTTGGCAAACACTGTCACATTTGATCTTTACAATAGTCCTGTGGGGAAGGTGCAGTCATTTCTCTTATTTTATGGGAAACAGAGGTAAACAGTGATTAAGTGACTGGTCCTGGGTCATAGGAAATTTCTGAGACTGAATTTGAACTCTGATCTTCCCACCTCCAAGCCCAGTGCTCTATCAGCTGTGGTGCTCTTTAGCTGCCTTATAAAGCAGAGGGTGGGCTGGGATCTAGGTCCCAGGGTTCTTGCCGTGGTGATCCCCTTTATTATCTTTGTGAAAGGCTCCCTTTATCCTGGTGTGCCTCTGTTTCCACTTCTGCTAAAGAATGATGATCCCTCTTGTGTGAAGGTTACATGGTATAACACGTGCAGAAGGGTCCTGAAGATAATTATATCTCCCTTCCCACCCCTAATGAAGGCATTACTGGGGAGATGATATTCTGCAAAGTATGTTGTAAAAAGTAAATTAGTCTTTCTCAACTAAGCAGCAGTGTGGGGTAGCGGAAAGTTGACTGGATTCAGAGTGAGGAAGAGCCTGAGTTCAAATCCTCCCTCCTCAATTTCCTAGCTGTAGAAACCCAGGCTTATGACTTACCTAGCTTTTTTCACAAGGAGGGATACTGATACTTGAATTTCTTCTTGGCTACCGACGAGGATGGGCAGAGGTAATACTATGCTCACTTATTCTGTCGAAGTTAAAGTGAAATGTTAATGCAGGTTCCCATCTTTGCAAATCACATAACATCTCATACTTTTGGAGCTGGAAGAACTCAGAAATCTCCTAGCCTGACACGTAGAAGATGTTGCTGTTAGTCTGTTCATTGTCTCCCCCAGGGTCTATTTGCCCAGCTTCCATTCAGATTGTGGGGGCAGAGGGAGACTGTTTTAAGTACTCTCAGAGTTAGATTCCTCTGCCCCTTGACTGCCCCATTGCTGGACTTCAACTCCAATTGGCTTGCTATTTTATGCCAGGGCCCAGGAGCGTGGCAGCCAATCACAACACATTACCTGTGTGACATCACCTGTCTTTATCCAGTGATCAAAGTCCTTTATTCCTTCCTCACATCTAGTGTACATTTTTGATGGATTGAGTTGAGCTATCTGAGCTTTCTGTGATTCCATTAATTGGGGGGTAGAAACCCTATCTCTATTACTCATTTCAGTCTCATTTATATTGCTGCCTGACTTTTTTTTTTTGTCTAGGCAATGTGGTTAAGTGACTTGCCCAGGGTCACTTGGCTAGTAAGTGTTATGTGTCTGAGGTCAGATTTGAACCCAGGTCCTCCTGAATCCAGGGCTGGTGCTCTATCCACCCAGCTGCCCCTGCCTGACTGGTTTTAAATCTTCCACACCACTGCTTTCCTATTTCTATAGACATGGAATAACTGCTTATTAGCACCCAGGCATTAGTGAGCATCCACAAGTATGGTCTCATCAGCCAATTTGGGGAAAACATTTGGGGATGGGGGCTGCAGACAGAGTCTTGGAATTGAAGTTAAGTTGCCTGGGTTTAAACCCCACCTCTGTGACCTATCAGCTTTGTGAACCTGGACAAGCTCCTTTGCCTTGCTATGCCTTAGTTTCCTCGTCTGTAAATGTGCAAAGTAAGGAAGCTGGACCAGATTTTTTCCAATGTCTTTCTCAGCTCTGCCCTTCTGGATGTGTTTCTCCCATCTGTCACTCTCCCCTTCAGTACCAGGGACAGGGCCCTTGTTTCAATCTCCTGGAGTGAATTCCCAGTTAGCAGCATCCCACCTGGTGCAGCTCAGGTTCAGCATATAGCAGAGCCTCTCCTTTTGGGTGAGACCTGAAGACAGACAAATGGAACGATGCACAAGCACTGAGGTCTTCATGTGCTGGCTCAAGAGACTAGATGGGATTTGGAATCTTGGGCTGCACTCAAGAGTCCGGGGTGTTCAACAGGCAAGAACAACAGAATTTGGAAAGAATGTAATCAATACATATCCCTGGAAATGAAATCTGTTAATAGCACAGAAAATCTGCTAGATGCTTTGCCCCTGCTGTGTGCTTAAAAGGTATTTTATGTACAGTATAAATATCTCTATGACTTTCTGCTACACGTGGTGTGAGTTTGACAGTCACCTCATTGGGATCCCGGGAACTGTTTCTGGGAGATACAATCTGAAATATATATAAATGCTCATTTATAATTAGCCTGCTGTCGCTCCCTTTATGTGCAGTTAAAAGACTGCTAATCTGGCAGTTAAACACATGCGTGCACGTGAGTGCATGCACGCACACACACACACACACACACACACACTATCTCTCAGAAAATAGCCCCATCTTGATTCTGAAGAATAGAATTCTGACCATTTTATCAGAAAAGTGTCCTATGCCCAGGACAGAGAATCCTGAGCCTGGACAGGGCCAAGATGTAGCACCTGTTTTGTTGAATGAAATTGAATCTTGACTATTTACCTGTCTTCGAGTAAGACTGTGTCTATATAATCAATGGGACTATGTCCCACTTTTAAGATTCCAAGAAAGTTGAAGCTGTGTCTTTGTTCAGACCCTTTTCCCAAGGTTAGAGACATAACCACAAGTTGGTTCTTTCTGGTTTCTTACCTAAATACTTTATTCTAAAGGGAAACCTAGAATCTTTTTTGTTCTTGGAGGTGGGATTTGTCTGTGTTGGGTATTCAACTTAATCTAGTAAACCTTTATTAAGCACCAATTATGTGCCAGGCACTGTGCTAAGTGCTGGGATTACAAAAAGAGGCAAAAGACAGTCCTTGCCCTCAAGGAGCTCACAATCTAAATGGAGGGGGGACAACCTGCAAGCAAATATATACAAAGCAAACTATACACAGGATAAAAAGGAAATAGTTAACAGAGGGAAGGTACTGGAATTTAGAGGGGCTGGGGAAGGCTTCCTGTATAAGGTGGGATTTTAGTTGTGATTGAAAGGAAGCCAAGGAGGTCAGTAGCAGAGGAGGGAGAACATTCCAGGCATGGAGGACTGCTGGAGAGAATGCCAGAGATGAGAGATGGAGGGTGTTGTTCATGGAATAGCCAGAGGCCAGTGTCACTGGACTGAATAGTATTTGTTGGGGAGTAAAGTGTAAGAAAATTGGAAAAGTGAGAGGGAACTAGTTTATGAAAGGCTTTGAATGCTGAGCAGAGCATTCTGTATTTGATCCTGAAGACCAAAGGAAACCACTGGTGTTTATTGAGTGAGGGTGAGGGTATGTGTGTGTGTGTGTGTGACATGATTGAACCTGAATTTTAGAAAAATCACTTTAATGGCTCAATGAGGATGAATTGGAGTGGGGAGAGACTTGAGGCACACTGACGCACCAGCAGACTCTCCTATCTTCAATTTAATTCATTAAGCATTTATTAAGCCACTGATGTGTACTAAGCCCTGTGTGAGATCCAGTGTAATTATGTGAGGAAGAGGGAGGGACAGATAAAGCTTTGATAAGAAACCACTGTACCAAAACACTGTACCAGCCTGTGAGATTTACAGTGTAGTAGGGGGATATGGCACATGCCAGAAGTATCCATAAAGCATAATAATGTCTAAGCACATTAGAGAGTCCCTCATATAATCACAGGTTACTGTATCTCAGAGCTGGAAGGAATTTGAGCTGCCACCTGGTTCAATCTAGACCTGAACAAAGGTCTCCACTAGAAATACTCTACAAGTGACCAGCCAGGCTTTGCTTAAAGACCTCCAGAGAGGGATGCATGTGTGTGTGTTTGTCTGTATGTGTGTGTGTGCATGTACACATGTGTGCACATATGTGTGTATGTGTGCATGTGCATGTGTATGTGTGAGTGTGCATGCAGGGAGACAGGAACAATCTGCCAAAGCAGCCCATTTGACCTATGGACACTTCTGATTATTAAGAATGCTTGTTCAGGGGCAGCTAGGTGGTGCAGTGAATAGAGCATCGACCCTGAAGTCAGGAGGACCTGAGTTCAAATCCGGCCTCAGACCAAACACTTGATACTTACTAGTTGTGTGACCCTGGGCAAGTCACTTAACCTCAATTGCCTTAAAAAAAAGAAGGATCTTCAGACTTCGAGCCTTAATTTGGTCTCTTCTAATCTTTATCCATTGTTGCTGGTTCTGTCCTCTGGGGCCAAACTGAACAAGGTGAATCCCTCTTCCATGTGGCAGTCTACAAATTCTTCAGAGTAGCTAATCGTGCTCTGCTGATGCTCTCTCTTCTCTAGGTTAAATATGCCTGATTTCTCTATCTAATCCTAACACAGTACATACTTAAGGCCCTTCACCAGTATGGCAGTTCTTCTATTGTTATTTTCGAGGTCACCAGTGGCCAAGGACTGGCAGGTCACAATACCAACAAGATAGAGGACAAGAAATAATCTCCCAGCCTTATAATCTCTCAAACTTCTCCAAAATAAGAAAAATATGCAAGAGATAAAGGAATTCCAGCTTTCATCATGGTCTAGGCTGCCAAGAACCCTAATGAGGTAATAACTGAATAAGAGCAGAAGAGACTAATAATCTGATCCCTTAGTACCCCTTTCCTCAGCATATACCATTCCCTGGCAGACCTGCAAGCCAACCCTTGGGTTTGCAATGGAACTCAACTCTACACATCCTTCCTTCTTTCCTTTTCCCAGTGCCACTGAAAACCAAAAGGCAGAAGCTTGCTTTGTCTGGCACTGCAGCATGACAGTCTTCTATTTAGCTAGTGAACTGAGAATCAGAGAGAACTGTGATAGGATGCCAGCATGTGGTGTGGAGTTAGATTTCACTGAATCTAAGGGAAAGAGAACATGGAGGAGGTTGAGAAAACTTTGAGGTCTAGCCCCCAGGGAAAATGTCATCAAAGGGAAAAAGTCAGAAAGTTATCAATAGAGGAATATAAGGAGAAAAAGACTGAAATTACCAAAGATCTTAAAAGGAAGAAAACTCAGAGACCTCAAGCATAAGCAGATAAACCAAACAGGGAAGAGATTAATAATGGAAGATGTTAATAACAGACATTTATTATGAATATTGATATTTATATGATTTTATGTGATATTCATATCACAAACACAAGGAAACAAATTAACGCTGATGAGGCAGAAAGGCCTTTGTATTCTTAAAAAAGTATGAAACCATAGTATGATGTTCATGAATGGCTTAAAAGTTAAATAAGAATTGTGAAAGTAGAATTTATGGCTTGTCCAACAGAATAGGGAAACTTGAAGCCACAGTGGCAAAATTCACTAAAGACATAAAAGAGAAAAGAGATGATCAGGAATGCAAATAAACAGAAATGGAGGGCAACATGGAAGAAGAGAAGCAAAGAAGCCAAAAATACTGAAAAAAAAATGACCTCCATGCAAGCAAAGCATTTTGGTCTCAAAGAAAGAATCCTGAGAGACAATTAAGAATTAGAAATTTCCCAGACGAACATGACATGTAAAACAAAAAACTTGAACATCATAATGTAAGAATAATTATTTTTAAAAAACTGCCTAGAACTCCTGACTTATGAACACAGAAAACAAAGTGTCAATGGAAAGAACATATAGATTGTCTCTAGGAACATAAAGAAACAAAACAATCCCTCCCCCCCAAAAAACCCTCCCAAATTTATGAGGCAAACTCAAGACATATAATGGTTCAATTTAACAATTTCAATAACAAACAAAAATTCTTCAAATGAAGAAGGAAAAGACATTAAAATGTAAAGGAAAAGAAATTTGAATAACATAAGACTATAATGCTCTCACCAATGACTGCAGGAATGAATGGAATCATATGCAGCATTTGACATTGTCGAATACCTTCTCATTGATATTCTCTTCTCTCTAGGTTTTAATGACATGATTCTCTCCTGGTTCCCCTACTTCTCTCTCAGTCTCTCTCCTTCTCAGTCTCATTTGCTGGATCTTTATCTATGTCTATGGGTTTCCAATATGGTTCTGTCCTGAGCCACCTTTTTTTCTCCCTCCACACTATTTAATCTGGTGAGCTTATCAGCTTCCATTGTTTCAATATCAACTCTGTATTAATGATTCTCAAATCTACTTATCTGGTACTAACTGCTTTCTCAACCTCCAGTTTCACATCTCCAAATGTTTATTGGGCATGTCCTATAAACATCTTAAACTCAACATGTCAAAAACTAAACTTAACTTTTCCCCAAAATGTCTCCTCTTCCTGACTTTCCTATTGCTATTGAGTGTTCTGCTATCCTCTGAGTCCTAATGCTCACAATCTTGGTGTCATCTTCAACTTCTCACTCTCTCTCACTCCCAATATCCAATCTATTACCAAGACCTGTCAATTTTACTATTGCAGTATTTCTCATATATGCCCCCTGTTCTCCTATGATATTGCCACTACTCTGGTGGAGGCTTTCATCAACTCACATTTGGACTATTTCAATAGCCTGATGGTTGTTTTCCTTTCCTCAAGACTCTCCCAACCCTATTTATTACTTCAGTCAGCTGTCAAAGTGACAACTGCTTTGTTTTACTTTGCTTCTGCTTCTCTGCCTAGATTCAACAACAAGGAATAAGATGCCCCTTCCAGGATAAATTCTTCACTTCTAAACTCACCACTATGCTGCTAACTCAAACTTTGCTTGACCCTATCTCCCCTTTCTCCTCTCCCCTCTGTTTGGAGGGCTTGAGAGTAGAGTACTAAACTCCTCCCAATGTCTTCCTTTAGAGATGGCAGGAACTGGACTTTTGGGCATTCTCCACTTTGCATCTTCTGCCTTAACTGGTTTCAGCTCCTTTGTGGGTACACTCTTCCTGTCTCCCCCTCACCTCTTCTTTCCTGTTTGCTTTTGTGTGTTGCCTTACTATTTCGATCGTAAGCTTGTGGAGGGCAGGGACTGGCTTTTTGTTAATTGTATCCCCAGCACTTAGCACAGTGCCTGACAGATCCTAGACACTAATAAATGTGTATTGGTATGACTGGGTTGTTTGTGGTATTGGATCTTACTGAAATGCAGGTCTAGCCATGGAACCTCCCTACTCACCAAACCCCAGTGGCTCCCCATAACTGATGGGAGCAAATACAAAACCCTCTATTTGGTATTCAGAGCCCTCCTGTACCCCCCCCCCCCAACTGGATGGTCTTCTTACTCCTTACATCCAATCTTTGATCCAGTGACACTGGCCTCCCCAGTGTTCCTTAAACAAGGTACTCTGTCTCTTGACTCTAGATATTTTCCCTCGATGGAATGCTTTTCCTTCTCATCTCTGCCTCTTAGATTCCTTCAAGTATCAGCTAAAACCTCACCTTCTACAGAAAACTTTTTCCAATCTCTCTTAATTCAAGTGTCTTCTCTCTGCTGATTTATTTCCATTTACTCTGTATACAGTTTGTCTGTGCCTAGTTATTCCCCTGTTCTTTCCCCCATTAGATTGAGCTTCTGTAAGGTAGGCACTGTCTTTTGCCTGTCTTTGTATCCCAGGGCTTAGCACAGTGCCTGGAACATAATAGGTGCTTAAAATATATATATTGATTGTCTGACTGTTCTAAAGAGCAAAGGAACTGAAGATACAATCTGACATGACCTACCCTGTAAACCTGAGCCTAACCATTAATGGAAAAAAAGATGTATGTTCAGTAAAAAAGAGGTGTTTGAAGCACACCTACAAAGAAAACCAGGCCTGAAAAAATATGTGCTTTTCAAATACCCCAGACAATAGAAATACAAGAAAGGTAAAGAAACATAGGAATTAAGGACAACAACAATAACAACAAAATGACAACAGAAAGACCACTAAAAAGAGACAAGGGTGAAAGCCAAAGTCAAATAGAAATGATGGTGAAGAAACAAGTCCGAAACTTACTGTGCTCAACCCCAGCCCACCCACACAGGGATCATTTTGGTGGAGAATAAATTATAGAATGAGAGGGTGAATAAAAGGGAAGAGGAGGAAGAAAATAGATGGGGACATGTGATGTACCCTAATTAATTAAAAAGTTAAAAATCGAGGAAAAATAACTTCAATACTCTCTCAGAAAGAATAGGGCCCACAGAAGAATAAGGGAGGAGGCAAAGGGAGGGATTCAAACAAGGGGAGAAAGGGAGTATCTTGATTCAGTGGTACAAGTCCCACTGAACAATGTTTTTACGTGGAGGAGAGGTTTCTACAATGGGAGATGGGAACCTTACAAAAGATTTTAGCTGCAGAGAATTGGTACTTAGAGAAACCACTCATCCTGCCTCAGGAGAAGAAGAATCAGATCTCCTGGGTTCAACTGATACTTAGGAGAGTGAGAGGGCATGGACTAAGAAAGTAGTTTTCATGGCAAATGGGAAAAGTGATCAATGATAAGATAGACCCTCTCTATCTTATGCCTAAGAAGTTTTTCTATGTGACATCTGAGGAGGAAAAATTGTTATCCATGTGATGCAGTTTAGGGGTTCAGGGGTGCTGGCACCCCAAAATCACAACATGCAGATCCTGCCTGAAAGAATTTGACCCAAGCCTTCTTTCAGCCAAAGACAAGGTTTATTAGAACATCCATCATATTGGACAGACTCTTAAGGAGTCTGAATATGGGTAAGCAGTGGTTAGATTATAAGAATCTAAGCAGTGGCTAGATTTTAAGAATCTGAGTGTCTTAATGGAGACAAGATAGACCTTATATACAGAAAGATCCTGGGAGAGTGGCCAAGAAGTCAATGAGGTAATAAAATTTCCAAGGGTGGGAAATGGAGCCTAGGTGGGACCAAGGATGGGAAATGGCCTGGGGCCATAGGGAGGCAAGACAATAGAGGGGAGATTGGATGTAGTCACAATGAAAGACCAGTTGATGGGACCATAGCCAGAGATTTGGCCATGTGGGAAAGTACAGAGTCCATGAGGTAATAGAATTACCAAGGGTGGGAAATGTTCTGGGGCCAGAGTTTTTCCTTTCTGGGGCTCAGATTCAAACCCCATCACATGGAAGAGATGACAGAACAGTTTATGGAGAAGATGGTTCTTTATTTTGCCTTGACTTCATTTGGTGAAGAATAAGAGGGTAGTTACTCAAACCATGAGGGAAAAAAAAAAAACAGTTATTAAAGATATAGATGGAGAAAAGCCTCAACCATGCTTGAGGGAAAGAGTCATCCGTATTGACTTTCTTTGATTGGTCAACAATAGGTACCAGGCCAAGCTGCACTTGGTTATTGTTTGGGCCCTGAATGGCTCAGAGTGAATTTAAATAGGAATTGTTTCTGGTTTGGTCAGAAACCCCAAGAGCCTTCCCCTCCTAGAATGATTTATTTTACTAGGTAAAAGAGGTCATTCTCTGTCTAATTTCTTAGCCTTAATTACTGATTGGGCATTGCCTTAGTCAAACTGAGACCTGATAAAAACCTTAACTTAAAAAGGCCAAGGTGTCCCATAGCATCCAGGGCCATCTCCAGTAGCCCTGATATATATATCTTGCCACTAGACCCAGATGGTTCCAGAGAAGAAAGTAAGGCTGATGACTTTGCACAGCCCTCTCTCATTTAAGTTCAATTCACTTGCATGTCACGGTATCACTACTCTGATGCCATGGGTCCTCTTCAAGAATAAAGGACAAATGACATCCATATTGACTAGAATGTAAAATATGCCAAGGGGAACCAATGTGAGAGAAAACCAGACAGATTGGTTGATGATAGGTTATGCTGAGCTTTGGATACAGGTTTGGGAGACTTTTGTCGGTTATTAGGGTAGATAAGACCAGCTCTGTCCATAAGAATGATTAGTCTTAAAGGATGGTTAGAGGAGAAGGGAGGAAAACTTGGAAGACTCAGTTGTAAGCTCTGGCAATAGTCCAAGCAAATGCTGATGGGAGCCTACTCTGGGAGCTTTGTGTGCCTTAGGAACAGAGAGAAAGGAATGAGTGTAGAATACAAAATCTTGGAGGGCAAGGAGTTTAAGGTTTTCCCTTTTGTAATGTACATAATATGTAGTAAATAATTGTTTGTTGAATCACATTAAGAACTTTTGAGTACAGGATCATTTCCTCAGGTCCTTCCTTAATGTGCTTGGTCCTTTGAGTAACTGAGTAACTCAGTGATGGATGTCAGTCCTAATAATAATAATAATAATAATAATAATAACAACAACAACAGCCAGCATTTATATTATGCCTAATGTGTGCCAGCTATTGGGCTAAGTACTTTATAAATATTATCTCTTTTGATTCTGGAAAGTAGGTACTATTATCATCCCCACTTTACAGATGTTTAAACTGAGGCAAATAGAGATTAAATGACTTGTCAAGGTCGTGCAGCTAGTGAGTTTGAGGCCAGATTTGAATTCAGGTTTTCCTGACTCCAGGATCCAATTCACTGAACCACCTAGTTTCCTAGTTCATGGTCTGATAGGTCTAAGCCTACTCTTGGAAGATCATTGTTCCTTCTTTAGTCCAATTCCTTCTTTTGCTCTTCTATAGACCTACATTTCCAAACCTGCAGCCCTTCCTAAACTTACATCAGGCAGTGACTTGATTTATTTCTAAAGCCAGGAAAATAGGAAATGGGTTCAGATTAACATCATTTCTGGCTTGATATGCACTATCACAGGAGGGCTAGACCCATAGAAAGAGCTAGACAAAATGGAGGGAGCTGACATTTCCAGCTGGGAGTTTTCTTGAAGAATGGGTACTCCAAGTCATTGATGATTAGAGAAATCCAAATGAATGTGATTCTCACGTTCCACCTGACTCTCATTATTTTAGTATGTTGACCAAAAAAGTAAATAACAAATGCTGGAGGGGCTGTGGGAAAACAGCCACATTAATACACTACTGGTAGAGCTGGTCCAGCCATTCTGAAAAAAAAAACTTTTTGGAACCAGTCAAGCCATGACAATAATCATTTATTAAGCACCAAGTGTGCACCAGGCACCATGTTAAGGTCTGGAAATATAAAAAAAAGTAAACCCAGATCCTGCTCTCAATGAGCTCATATTCTAATGTAAGTGTTGTTTGCACTTCATTCTGGAAGACAATCAATGACATCAGGGGAGTGATGTCTTGACTTACAAGTGAACTGGATTTAAGTGAGGCAGAGCTGTGCAAAGTCATCTACTCCACTGGAGTCCAGTGGCAAGGCATAGATCAAGATGACTGGCAATGGCCCAGGGAGACCTTGGCCTTTTTAAGCTAAAAGTCTAATGTGAGAGATAGCATGCAAACCAACTATGTACAAACAACATACAGACCAGATAAATTAAAATTAATCTCAGAGGGAAGGTACTAAGATTAAGGACAAATATGAAAGGTTTCCTGTGGAAAGTGGGATTTTAGCTGAGATTTGAGATAAGCTGGGGAAGCCTGGAGGTGCAGGTAAGGAAAATTCCAGGCATAGGGTACAGTGAGTGAAAATTCCTCAGAGTTGGGAGACTGAGGGTCTTGTGGGAAGAATATTGAAGAGGGTGGTGCCACTGGATCACAGAGTATAGAGTGTGTTTGGGGTGGGTATAAGTTGTAAGAAGACTGGAAGGTAGGATGGGTTGGCTCAGTTATGAAGGACTTTAAAATCCATGTCCCCCAGAATCACTAAATTGTGTATACCTTTTGATCCAATAATACCACTATTAGACTTGAGCCCCACAGATATCAAAGAAAAAGGAAAAGGCATGATATATATATATATATATATATATATATATATATATTTATATTTATATATATGAATACTCAAAGCAGCTCTTTGGATGGTGTCAAAATAACTAGAAACTGAGAGGGTACCCATCAACTGGGGAATGACTGAACCAAATTTGAATGTGATAGAGTGCTATGGTGCTGTAAGAAATGGAGGAAGAGGTGGTTTCAGAGATACCTGCAAAGATTATTATAAAGTGATGAAGAATGAAATGAGTAGAACCAGGAGATTAATCTATACAATAACAACAACTGTAAACAACAACCATCTTTGTACATTGTGACATTTCTGACCAATTCAAGAACCACTCTATCATTCTAGAAGACTCATGAGGAAGGCAGCTACCCACTTCCTGATGGAGGGATAATGGACTCAATGTGCAGAATAAGACATTCAGTTTTTTGGGGTGGATGTGGCTGATGTGAGAATTTGTTTTGCTCAATTTTGTATATTTAAAAAAAGATTTTCATTTCCCTTTTTATTTTAAATTCTTTCTGATAAAAATGTAATTTAAAATTTAAATTCCTTTTGATAAACTTGTCACCAAGGAACTCATCATTATGGAGTTTGCTTCAGCTTTGCTACTCACACCAACGTCATCAGTCCCCTCAGTTGTCTCTGGTCCTCTGATTGGACAGCTGGAATGCAGAGCAAAAATTTTCTTTGATAATTTCCCTTTACAGAGGGCAAACACCTATTAAGCATGGACTGTGTGCAGAGCTCTGCAGGGGATTGTAAAAGAGATACCAGTAGGTTTTCTCTGGAGCTGGGGGCTTTCTTCCCTCACTGATCCTTGGCTGTGGAGCCCTTGAGGACCAGGTGAGATAAAGAGAGACATGACCTAGAGGGCAGAAGAGGGAATCCATGTGGGCTGTTGTCTGGCTTTCTTCAGGCTCCAAAGTCTGGAGGCAGTGGGGCTCTGAATAGAGTTTTCATCAAACTCTGAATGTTTTTATGGAAGGAATGAAGCAGTAGGCTTGGCCGCATGTTCAGCTTGAATCCTCAGAGCCTCAAAGGTCTTGGCCCTGAGCAGATCTCAGGACCATTTATCACAGAAATGGCCTGTCATCCTCTCTCTCATCAATACTGAAGGCCCCTGATAAACACTATTGGACCCCTGGCCTTGGGTTTGGCTCTGTACTATGCTTTCATTTGTTTAGATCTCACAGGGTGGAGATTCTGGCCTTTTAGAACACAGATCTTCTTTCTCCCCAGGGAGGAAGCCAGGGTCTGGGACCCTGGAAAGGATCAGACCCTTCCAGGTGGGAGAGTGACCACCAAGGTCGTCTAATGCAAGCCCTCATTTTATAGAGGAGGAAAGTGAGGGCCAGAGAGAGGCTAGGCCTTGCCTGGAGTTACAGAGATCATAAATGACCGAGTTGGAATCCCAACCCAGTCCCTCTGAGACTCCAATACAGGATCCTCTTTCCAGGATGTCATTCACCTCTGTCTCCCCCTCAGGGCTGGCACAGGTTCAGCTTATTCTGCAGACGACTCTTAGATCCAACCCTGATCTGTCTCTTGAGCTTTGGTCTCATATCTCTAACTGTCTTTGAGACATTTGGAACTGGATATTTTGTAGACATCTTAATCCAAACATGTCCAAAATAGAACTCATTACCATTTCCCCCAAACCTTCCCCTCTTAACCTTCTCTAATGCCATAGAAGGTACCACCATCCTCTCAGTCCCTCAGGTTTTCAACCTCAGGTGTCATCCTGGACTCCTTACTATCTCTTATGCCCTGTATCCAATATGGTGCCGAAACCTGTTGATTTCACCTCTGCAACACCTCTCAACGATTTCACCTCTGTGGCATTTCTGGTTGATTTCAACTTTGTAGTATCTCCCCAACATGCCCCCTTCTCTTATCTGATGCTGCCTCTACCCTGGTGCAGACCCTCATCATCTCAAGCCTGGACTATTGCGATAGCTGCTGGGAGGGGTGTGTATGTGTGTGTGTGTGTGTGTGTGTGTGTGTGTGTGTGTGCCTGCCTCAGCCTCTCTCCACTCCAATTCATCTTCCATTAAGTTGTCAAATTGATCTTCCTAAAGTGTAAATCTGACCATGTCATCTACATACTCAATAAGTTCCAGTGGCTCCCTATTGCCCTCAGGACCAAACATCAATCCTCTCTAGCTTTTAATGCCCCTCATAAGCTGCCCCTCGTCCCTTTCTACCTTTCCAGTCTTCTTACACTTTATTCTTCTCTGTGGACTCTGCATACAATGACACTGATATGCTTGTTATTCCTCCATATCCAGATTCTCCACATTCAGAAGTGGGGCTTCTTTGCTGGCTGTCGTCACTTGCCTGGAATGCTCTCCTATCCACCTCCACCTCCTGCTTTCTCTGACTTTCTTCAAGTCTGCTAAAATCCTACTTTTTGGAGATGACCTTTTTCTACTTCTCAATCTGAATGTCTTCCTTTTGAGATTATCACAATATTTATACAACTTGTTTGTACCTAGTTGTTTGCTTGTTGCCTCCCCCATCAGACTTTGAGCTCCTTGAGAGCAGGAACTGTGTTTGCCTTTCATTGTATCTCCAGCACTTAGCATAATACCTGGCACATAGTAGGTGCTTAATAAATACTTGTTGACTGAGTGATGTGTGCACAGCAGGCTCTGGTCAATATCTTCTGAATTCAGTTGGATGTAATTGGTGAGGATCATTCTGGGGAGAGGAAGATGGGAAGCAGTTAAGATAGGAGCCCATGACATTGTGGGGACCCTCTTGTACTAGAAAATGGGATATACCACCTCCCATCCTGAGCTCTATAGATGCCCTGACCCAGCCAAGGGCATGGCTTGGATTTTGTTTTGATTATACTTCTGTTATACAGTTTGGTATGTGAATCAGAGTGCACCAAACTATGGATAGGCTCTCCCAAGAAGAGAAAAAAAAGGCTTGGAAGGAGCTGTCCAAGGTATCCATTGGCTTTGGCACACAATACAGTCAGAGGGTGACTGATAGACCAGGTAGTTTTCAATCTCACCTTCCACATAAGACTGAGGAGCCCACAAAGCATAAGAGACACAGTCACCAATAGAGACACAGACATAAAAATAAGCTACTTCCCAGGCTTCTGAGCCATTTCTCCAGTGAGGTCTGCAGTCAAGATATAAGGAAGACTTTAAGGAACAAGAGTCCAGAGCTATGGGCCACTTTAGCTTTTACAATAGTCTAGATTTGGCATCAGTGTGAGAAAAGATGGTGCCCTCCTATCAGAGATTTTGGCCACAGCTGCCACTTTGATCTCACAGTTCTACCTTTCTATCTACAGGATTATGTTAATATGTGTACCATATTGCCCTGTCACCCATATTGTGTCCCCAAGTCTGGGATGCTCCCTCCTACACATCTGTGGTGGACACTCCCTCCTCTTTTTCTCTCTCAGACTACAACCAAAGCTGGAAGTAAGTTTGGTAAGGACTTTAAGGAGAAGTTATATTTATTATACAAAGCCCATGGCACATGAAGCAAGAGATGACCCACAGTCAACCAAGCAGCACAATTGACTTGGTGCCAGGAGATTACACTTCCATTTTGACCAAGAATGACCCCTGATACTGGAAAGCCTTCCTCCAAGAGCCTTCTTTGTATTCCAGAACATAGGGCAAGGAGCAGGGCCACCTTTTCCTGGGAGATGGGTGAAGGAGACAAGAGTGCCAGAAGCAACTGAGTGATATTAGATGATGTGGGGAGAAGAGGGAGCTCACAGTGAACGGTCTAAATTTTTTAGTAAAATATGAAGCAGAGATCTCTGCTGAGAGGGTAGAGGGAGGAGGGGCTATGAGAGGTTTAAGGAAGAATGAGAAGGTTTAGAAGAAGTGCTATGAAGGGTGGTAGAATGAATTAATTAGGGAGGTATAAAAGGATTTCCTATCAGCAGTGAGGGCACAATTATGATTGTGTAACACAAATCTGTAGGGACCTAGTCTGCAGAGTTTTGCGGTTTTCTCCATCTTCATTCAGCAGCACACGTGTAGGAGTGAAGGCAGCGGATGGTGGGAGTGATCCAAGGCTGAGGCTAGGCAGGACAAGACCAATAAAAGGATGGGGGGGCAGGGACTCAAGTGAAGAAGACAGGATGGAGTGGAACTGCTTCACTAAGGAATCAAGATGCAAAAGGTAGGAGAGAGTGGCTAGTGTAGAGGAGATGGTTTCAAAGAGAATTGAGGGATCAAGAGATTGGAGAAAATGGTGGGATGAAGAGCAGGGCTTGGTAAGGGAAGGCTGAAGGAAAGGTGGAAAGCCAATAGATGGTAGTTGGATGAGAGAATTTCAAAGTTCATAAACATGGATGTGAAGCATGTGTTGGTGATGGCAAGATCAAAGATATGTCATCTTTGTGTTTGGCTGAGGTGGGGTGGAGGAGGAGATCACAGTGAGTTAACTGAGTAACTGTGAGGCTTGGGTGTTTGAGGGAGGATCAGTATGCATATTGATATGCCACCCTGGGAGGAAAGACAGTGAGTCAGGCACTGAACTCATTGAGGAAGGAAGGAAATATCTTAGAGGGCTGTAGACAACAGCTATCAGAATCTTGATTGGGTGGTAGATATGGAATGAGTGAATCTCAAGGGAGAAGGGGTTACTGACTGACTGTGGTAGGGGGAGAACATTGAAGGGGAAATGGGGAGCAAGGAGTAATTTGTCTCTCTTACCTTGATCAGTGTACACCGGGAAGAATGAGTGAAGGTGTTGCCATTACTGGAAAGAGCAGTCAAAGACTATGGTCTCAATGAGAGCTAGAAGATGGAAGGAGTGGGAAAAGAAAATATTTGAGATGAAAGCAAGTTTCTTGCCTAGGCAACAGACATTCCAGAGGGCACAGAGGAGGGGTTGGGAGGCTTTGGGGTCAAATATGGGGGAGGGGTGACTTGAGGGGGATAGGATAAGGGCTGAGGTAGAAGGGGGACAGATAATGGGGTTTGAAAGCTACCTAATAGGGATTCAGAATCACTGGGATGGGGGAAGAGTTTGCTAATAAGAGGAGATTTTAGATAGATCTTCACTGTCCATAGGATTTGGTCTCAGGGTAGAATTTTCTCAGAGCCTAAGGTAGTTCAACATGCATTTGAAGCTGAAGGAGTTGGGATACTCTTCTACCCCAAAGGCAAGTAGACTTGATGGAATGATCCTTCTCCTCTTCTAATAGGAAGTTAGAGACCAGATAGGAGTCATGAAGTGTGTGTGCGTGTGTGTGTGTGTGTGTGTGTGTGTGTGTGTGTGTGTGTGTGTAGGGTCTCCTCCATGTCTCCCTCCCCTCCAAGGGGTGCTAGATATGGATTGAGTGAATCTTACAGGAGAAGGGGTTACTCAGTGACTGAGATAGAGGGACAACCTGGAAGGGACAATAGGGAATAAGGAGTAATCTGGGGTCCAGCACAGAACTGGACCCCAGTAAGATGTTTCCTCCTTTCTCTGCCTATGTTTACTTTGGGATATTGATCTCTTATCTCTGAGGGTCTTTGGTCTTCCTCAAGAATGGTCTGTTTCCCAATCTGAAGGAGTTCTCATTGGAATCCTCTGTGTGTCAGTTAAGTAGCTGGGGCTACAGGCTTTCTCATAATTATAACTTCATGAGATAGATTTTTTTTCTCCAATGAAACAATCCTAATCATTAGCTTCAGATTCTTCTTGGCTTTCTAGATCTGTGCACTATTTTCCCTCTGCCAGCTTCCCTCGTAGATATCCAGGGGTCAGACTGGAAGAGTGCTTGGGGGCTGGCATACAGAACCTTGCTGTGTTCCTAGCCCCTTTCTCTTTCTCTTCCTAAGTGAACATCAACGTCCCAGATACATGAATAATGGGTTTCCAATTTATTTCTTTTTGACAGCCCTGAGTATTTCTTTTTCTCTCTCTTTTCTTATTGCTTCCCTTTATTTTATCTGCTAAATTTCTACTTATGGGTCTCCAGTGACCTTTAGAGTCCTCAGAATTCACAATATCCCCAGGATGTGCTATTGCTCCCTGAAGGGTTGGGGAGGGGGTGGGGTAGGCTGGGGTGAAGGTGGGGAGAATGAGACCTGGAGGCTGGGTCTTTGGCCCACAGCCAGGGCCCCCATGCAGAGCCCTTAGCAGGGCAGATTCTGCCCAGTGCTCCTGATCAGATTAAGAAGACAGATGCCTCTAGAAAAAAGAAAAAAATAAAGTAAAATCAAACCAAACCCATTCCCCTGCTTTCAACACAGTCCTGGAACCTCAAAATGTCAGAGCTGGGAGGGACTTCAGAACATGGAAGGTCAGCGCCAAGAGGGACCTTAGTATAGAAAAAGTCAGCACTGGAAAGGACCTTATTAGCACAAAGAAGAGAAAACATCAGCGTTGAGAGGAACCTTAGAACACGGAAATCAAAGCTAAGAGGGACTTTAGAACATAGAGCATGAGATATTGGAGGTAGAAGATGCCTTAGAAAAGAGAACAAAGAATTATAGATCTGGGAGGGACCTTAGAACATGGAAAGGATAGAACAGGGAATGATCTCAGAACAGAGAATGTCAAAACTGGGAATGACCTTAGAGAAAAGAACATAGAACTGCAGATCACTTTCAAAAATAGAACTGAGGGGCAGCTAGGTGGCACAGTGGATAGAGCACTGGCCCTGGAGTCAGGAGGACTTGAGTTCAAATCTAACCTCAGATATATAATGCTCACTAGCTGTGTGACCCTGGGCAAGTCGCTTGACCCCATTGCCTAGCCAAAAAAAATGGAACTGAGAATGTTACAAGATGGGAAGAGCTTTAGGACATCTCCTGCTCCTCCTCCTTTACCTCCTACTCTTCATTCTTTTTCTCCTTTTTCTTTTCTTTCTCATTCCAGCAGAGGACATGAATACTCAGTGGACTTAATGACTTACCCAAGGTCATACTGGAGTTTTGGGACACTTCTTGACTTAGCTGCTCAGGGTAATCTGCAGACAAGAGATACACATGAGGTCTTTTCTGTTTCCTCAAGTTGTGAGTACGCTCCACTATGAAATGACTCAGCTATGTACATGTTGCTTTTCTCCTGCAGAATGTAAGTTTCTTGAGGGCATGGACTAATTCATTTTTGTTTTGTATGCCTGCCCTGCATTGTCACCCCATGTCTCATTGCTAGCTGTTAGGCTCTCAGAGACTGTTAGCTTTCCTGTTTTACCACAGTTGGGATGCAGGGCTGGAAGCCACTCTTTACAGTGTTCTTAAGATGTCTGAATGGAGAGTAGCATGTCAGAGTGGAGAGGGTTCTGAACTGGGAATGTGGAACACTTGGGTTTGAGTGCTGTTTCAGAACTTCTTAGCTGAGTGACCCTCAGTGGCCAAATCCCATCACCTCCCTCAGCCTCAGGAACATCATCTGTGAAATTAGAGGGCTGGACAAGAGGATCTGAAAGTTTCCTTCCAGCTCTAAGCTGATGAGCTCTCAAATCACTTTCCCCACTTTTGTCATTCTGTGAAAAGAAAGAAGAAAACTCCAATATTCAAAAATCTCCATCAATTATACCTCACATGTACCACTTCAGCCCCATCAGCCAAGGTAGACAGGTAATTGGCATGAACACTGCTGTTGTTTTCATCCAGTGCCAATCTGAAGGCATTTCATCATAGCCAACAAGGATGAGAAGGTCAGGAGAGGGACTTTTGAGTCAGGGGAGGCAGGACATGTTTTCAGGGAATAAGGAAGCTGCCAGAAGCCAGGGAGAGACAGAAGATCAATGATAACAAGGGGATGACAGAGGTGGCAAGCTGCTAGAGAAGATGGGGTAGAATTGGATCCCTTGTGCAGGTGGGGGTCCGCCTTGGTTAGAAGTTACACCACCTCATCATGGGACACAGAGGTCAAAAGGCACCTAAGTGATGGGAGATGAGCAAGAGACGAGAAAAGAGAGCTCATGGCGAATGACCTCCGTGCTTTTTCTGTAAAATTATGAGGCCAGATTCTCAGCTGAGAGAGTGGGAGGAGGGGGAGCCATGGGAGGTCTGAGGTGGGGTGGGCTGCACATTCAAGTCAATCATAAGAGGCCTCTATTATGCAGATCCTGGCAAATAGCACAGGAGAACACAGCAAGAGTGGAGCCTGCTCAGAAGGATGTTGCTTCTCAGCTGATAACTGGGGCTCCTAAATAATGAGGGGCTGAAGGCTTGGCAAGTTCTCCATGCACAACAATCCCTAGAGGTGGGGGATGAAGGGCATGTCCTTCTCATTCTACAGATAAAGAAACTGAGGACCACTGAGGTGCAGCGATTTATCCAAGGTTACAGAACTGGTAAGTAGCAGAACTAGAAACTGAAACCAGGTTTTCTGACTCCATAACCACTATATCCTGCTGACTATCTATCCATTTATTCATAAATCAAGAATTTATCAATCACTCAGTATATGTAAGGTATGGTACTGGGAAATGAGAGGACAATAAAATGCCAGGACACATGGATCTTGTCCTCAAGGAGGTTATAGTCATGGTGATTAGGCAGAGAGAGAGAATGTGAGTGAAGGGGTGGAGGACAGAGAGACAGAGGAAGTGAGAAGGAGTGAGGGAGGGAGGGGGAAAGGGAAGGGGAAGGAGAGAGAGACAGAGAGAAGGAAGGAGGGGAGAGACAAAGAGAGAGAAAGAGAGATGAGGAGAAGGAGGAGGAGGAGGAGGAGGAGGAGGAGGAGAAGAAGAAGAAGAAGAAGAAGAAGAAGAAGAAGAAGAAGAAGAAGAAGAAGAAGAAGAAGAAGAAGAAGAAGAAGAAGAAGAAGAAGAAGAAGAAGAAGAAGAAGAAGAAGAAGAAGGAAGAGGAGGAGGAGGGAGGGAGGGAAAGAGGGAGGGAGGGAGGGAAAGAGGGGGAGAGGGAGAGAGAGAGACAAAGAAACACAGAGAGAGACAAAGACAGAGATAGAGAGACAGAAAGAACTATTGGAACTGAGGAAGGAAAATTCATTTTTAGCTAGAGTCACATGAGGGATGTAGAATTGTTTTGAGTAGAATTTCATTTGGCAAAGATAGTGAGAGGATTGTACTATTGTAAAAGAGGGAACACTCTTGAGTCTCTAGGTGAAAAATCTGAGCGCACATTTGGGGAAAGTGAAAAGTCATGAGAGCCTGGAGCTGGGACTATTGGGCAGCGGGCAGCTAACACTGGCCAGGCAGGTGGGGTCTTCCTTGGGCCAGAGGAAGGGCCTTATCCTCTGGCCAATGACTCTCCAACTCTCATGCTAGCAGATGCTCTGTTGTAATGGAGGACTGCTACACACCACCCAATCCCCATTCCACTTTTCTTGACATTATTGTAGAACGCATGAGTCCAATCAATCCAGAAACCTACTAGAGATTGACTTCCATCAATCATAACACTCAAAATTTCCTTCAGATTGGTCTGAAATCAATTGTTAAATTCATCTAGTTGTGTATGAAGATAAAACAGACATATCTGAAAATTAGTAATGTCAATAACCAAATCTGCGGGTGAAAATGATGGTCACTGAATGGGAAGAACAGGGTGGCCTCCCCACATGGGCGGGGCTCTGTCCAACCACAGCTCTTTGGCTGTGCTCCCTTGAGCAGGGAGAGGCAGTTGAATGCATCATTTACCCAGTTCCATTGTTCAGGCTGTGGCCAGATTTCCACACAACATCTGGTCACTTTCTTGGCAGATGTCTCCAATGATTTTACACAGACTTAGGGTGACCCGCAAGAATGTCCTCACATGTGTACTTAGGCCAGTAAAGGGGAAATAAGGAAAGGAAAGCTGGTGGAAATGAGCCCTGGGGAGAATATGCAATCAGATGCTATCCTCTTGCTTCCTGCTGCAGGCACCCCCAGTGTCCCCCGGTCTAATCTCGAACTGGCTTAGAATGGGGAGAAGAACTTTCTCACAACAAATAGAAAGATGATTCTTTCAGTCCTGCCTTCTACCTGCTACTTCTTGAGGGTCTGGAAGGAGGTGGCCCTGAGCTAGTGAAGGCCCTGAGACTAGATCCAAGCTCTACAGGGCCACTTTGACTACAGGCCTGGAGGTGGAAGCATTGTCTGGCATCTGAAGACCCACTTTAGCATGGGCAGAGCAGTTTGTCACCAGCTCATCATTCCAAAGACTAGATTTTTTCTTCCCCAGAGACCCTGATCTGGGTGAGATAGGGCAGCTAGGTGGCACCAGATAGAACACCTGGTGCAGAAAGACCTAAGTTCAAATCTAGCCTCAGACACGTACTAACTATGTGACCCTGGACAAGTCACTTCACCCTGTTTGCCTGGTTTCCTCCTCTGTAAAATCAACTGGAGAAGGAAATGGCAAACCACTTCAGTATCTTTATCAAGAAAACCCCAAATGGGTCAGACATGACTGAACAAGAGACTCACAAGGACCTCCTGCTAAGGCAGAATCTGAGTGGGCACAGAGCAGAGCCCCATTGACAGAACACGGGAAAGTGTGCAGCCAATGAGCTGGGTGCTATGTGGTGACAATTATGGGCATTTTCAAACAAAAACAATACACACATTTACAATAATTCACTTCAAGGAGTCCATAAGTTTGGTTTACTAGTATTTAAAACCCCTGCCTATTAAACTCTAGTGAACTATTGATGATTTTTGGGAAGTGGGACATAGTAAGAACTGTCTTCTGGGACGGTTCATCTAAGAGCATGTACAGGGCCAATGGGACACTGGAGAACCCGAGACTAGGAGACCCTCTGGAATCTGCCAGTGTTCTGGGCATCTTCCTTCTACCATAGGTCCAAGCTAAAGGGGATGGCTTTCTGCATTTCCTGACCTTTCCAGAAGAATGGTATTGTCAGCTAAACTCCTTCCACGCCCCATTCAGCCCACATTAAATATTTTATACATTTGAAAAGTCCCCACATCAAAAGAGGGTTTTATAAACGGCTTGAGCCACTCAGCAATTATCCAAACGAAACAATGCCTGGTTGAAAAGGCAAAGAGAAATAAATAGAAGGGAATACAGGCCCCTGGTGAGATGATTGATGAAAAGACCTGCACAGGTCCTGGCCCACAGGAGGCCCTCATATATTTATGGAATGAATGAAAGCCTGTGTGAATGAATGAATTAGTGAATTAATTTAATAGGAAGACTGTGTGGTGATATAGTGGAAAAGACCCCTGGCTCTTGGATTCAAATCCTGCCTCAAATGTGTATAATCTCTGTGGACTTGTCAAGTTAGTTAATGTCTTTTATATCGCTCAAGGTTTTGGGGTAATGGTGGCATTTTCTAGTATTATTGCTCACAAGCCACCACTAGTGCGTTCCTGATTGATTTTAAGCCAGACTTAACTCACTTTCACACTAAACTGGGTTAGAAATGACAATTGTTACAGAAACATCCCCTCCCTGCAAACTGGGGGCATATCTTTCCCGTGCACACACAAGGTATATGGAACAAGTGGGCTCAGATTCAAAATCCAATTGTGGTCAGAGTCCACAGGTGCAGAGAACACAGGGAGAGTCCTTTCCTCCCTTCCATGGAGTTCTCATGAAGCTCCTCTCCTGGGCTCTGAGGCTCAGTGCCTCTCTAGAGGATGTAGCAATCATTTCTTTCTGTTAAGAGGGGTCAGAATCTGGGAAGCTGCTGCTATGCTCTTTGGGGGACTGACTGTCTCTCCAGTTTTCTCTTCACCCTCAGGCATTACCACCCTAGTTGGCGCTACTACTGGCTCCAGGTACCAATGGGACCTCTGCTAACTCGGAGTGATCTTTCCCAGTTACATGGGTACTCTTCTCAGAATACCCATTCACCAAAGACCAAGAAAGGGTGAACACTAAAGAAAGAGGAAGGCCATGTGCCCACAGATGCAGGCACCCAGATAGGTGGTGAGATGGTGCAGTCATCCTTTCCATCATGCACAGTGACTCACAGCCCTTCCATCATACTCGCTGCTATGAAGGAAAAGAAACAAAATTACTGACAGAGGGGCTGGTCACTCTCTTTGTAGATGGGATCAGTTTTGGTTCACTGGCTCAGGAATCACCAGGCCTTCTGGCTCCTAAGCCAACCTGAACACTCTGACATCACAGCACTAGTCCCTCACTCACTCAGGGCCAGAGGGAAGCTCCGTGAGCCTCCATGGAACCAGACAGAGCTTACCTGCACATATTCTCTATTATGCACAAGGAGTGAGGAATCCACGGGTGCTCTGATGACTGTCCTCTAATTAGCCAATTCCTCCATTAGCTGATGAACAACCACTGGTATGGAATTGCAGACTGTGGGTGAGACCTCGTGGGACACACGGCAGGCATCTCCACCATTCCATACACAAGTGGTCATCCCGTGTCCAGCTTGAAGACCGTTCCAAAGATCCCTGACAAGGGCTTAGCCATCTCATCTTCCAGTTCTCTCGGGACCCAGTGATGCAGTCTCCTTGGCCCTGGCTTGGCTGGGAGGATGGCCCCTTTTGAACTGGAATCCCTTCTGCTCACCATATTCCTTAGAGTTGGACTGGGTTTTAAAGGGCATTTATTCCACCTCCTGCCTCGTGTAAGAATCACCTCTTCAGCATTCATGATTGAAGGCTGGTGCTAATCTAGACTCTGAATAGCCCCATTAGATTATGGGGAGCTCATTACCTTCTAAAAGAGCTCATTCCATCTTAAGTGGCTTTGATTGTCAATAAGAGTTTCCTTCAGAGCCAGCATCTCTCTCTGCATCTTTAATCCATTACTCCTGGTTCTGCCCTCTGGGTCTGAGCAGAATAATTTTGATTTCAATTCTACTTCTTAGCCTTTCGGACATGTCTGAAAGCTTCTGGGGACTATGTCCTGCAGGCTGGATGTCTAACTATCCCGGGGCTTGGGCTGGTCTTCATCACTGTGAGGTACAACTAGAGGCTGGAGAGGATAGACAAGGGAAAACATGGCAGATTGGAATCCTCAGCCCCATCTTCCTTCTCCTCTCCCTATTTTTATGACTGTAGACAGACCTCCATTCAGGACAGCTGCCCTCCCACGCCCTCCCATGCCCTCTAGACCACTGCTTGTTCTCACATCCATTTGGATATCTGCAGCAGGGCAGCTGGGGTCATCATGGTGGGAGAATGGCCTCTCTGGCTCACATGATGCCATATTGGGAAGGCTGGTGCAGGCTTTCCTTGAGGAAGAGAAATGCCTCTTTTCTGCAACTTCTCAGGTTTGTTCTCAGCCTGGGGCTGTGTGTTTCCTACCCCTTGGGGAAATCTCTTTCTAGTTTCTCTGAAGATATTCTTGAGCTTTTCTTAATGTGTTTTCCACATACAAATAACATTCCCAGACCTCGGTTTGGGTCCTTGATAGTCTGAACACTTATGCTCAAGGTAAAACTTCCCTGAGGCTAAGGGAGAAATGTTGTAATGAAAACAATATCAATAATGATAAGGCTTATTTTCCATCATACCAAGATTCAGGGGCACCAGAAAGCCCCTGTGCTGGCTATCATAGTGAAGCCATTTTTCCCAGGCCTGCAAAAGGGTCAGGACTTCAGGACCATAGCTCTATTGGCTAAGGGGGAGGGACTCAGTGCACTCATTTCCTGAGATTCTGCCTCCTGTGACACTCTCAGGGGCTCAGTATTGTTTCTGCCATGGTTCCCAGAGCTGCCAAAGGGTCCTCTCTGGTTTCCCTTAACCCCTGTCAATGAATCATGGTATTCTCTTAGTGAGTCTAGAGGGCTGGTCTAGAATTTACATTGACTCTCTCATCTGGCCTGTATAACAGCCTTGGGAGGGAGGTGCTATTATCCCTATTTTTTTTAACAGATGAAGAAACTGAGACTTGGAGGTTAAGAGACCTGCCCAGGGGCACATAGCTAGTAAGTTTCTGAGGCAGGATTCAAACTGAGCTTTTCTTTATTCTAAGCCTATGCTTTCTCCCCTATCTGAAGCTGCTTCTCAAATGAGAAGTGGACCCAATGACCACTCTGGCTCCCCCCAGCCCTCGCTGTCTTTGCACTGTGGTCTAAGCTTCATTAAGGTTCTCGTGCTCTGAGACTCTGGGTGTAAGGTCCTTCTTCTCAGACGTCTGCTGATTCTGGTGGCTCAGTGGTCACAGACCATCTTCATGGGGTCACAATGGAGGGTCCCTCCCCACTCTGTCCAATGGCCATAGATTTCTGTCAAATACTGGAGTAGTTTGTGCCCAGTACCTAGGTGTCCACCCTGAGAAGAAGCCGTGGCCTGGAGGGAGGAATTCTTGCTTGGACCCAGAGTACCTATGTGTCATTCCTGAGGCTGGCCAGATGAATGGCCCTAGAGAACTTCTTTCTTCTCCAAGGTTCCACCTCTGTCCTCTATAAATTGGAGATAATAACTCATTGCTACACGGCAGGGAGATCAGGCTTCTGGAAATGGACGAAGGCTAGAGAAAAGGGGATCTTTGGCATAGTCCCACGAAGATCTCCTTGCTTCAGACAGGCCACAGTGGGCCAAGGCAGAGAGTAGGATGGTGCAGTCCCCCTCCTTGCCATATATCAGAGCTTGTGGTCTGGCAGGGGTGAGCAAAAAGAACAGGGCATAGCAGAGCACGAGAATCAAATGTGCCCCTAGGAGCCGAAGCACTTGGAGGTAGCTGCTTAGGGCATCTGCAGCTGGGGCCAGGGCCAGATGGGCACTTCGGCAGGTACCCAGGCTCAGCCGGCCTCTAGTGGACTTGCTTGCTTGGACTGACTTGCACTAGCATCTCTGACCTTCCAGTCCACTCCTCATTGCTCTAAATGTGGTGGAGGAAATGGCAGAGGGAAAAGTCTTCTTCTCTGTAAGGTCCCATGCTGGCCATCTGCAGGATGGAGGTCTCAGGTGTCTGAGGCCATGGCCTGGGACAGGGGGAGTAGTGTCTATCTGACTGAGGCTGAGGAGGAGAAGGAGGTGACTGTGATGGTGTAATGGAGTGAGTGAGTGTGTGTGTATGTGAATTTGTAGGTGTGGTTGTGTCCATGCATAAATGGGAGGCTATGTGTGAGTGTGTATTTTCAAGGCTGCACACGTGTGGAGGCTCAGCAGAGGGCGAGAAGGAGGGAGGGAGGCACTTTGCAGGAATGGTCCTGGACCCAGCGCTGGGGCTGCTTTGGCCTGGAGTGAAGCTGGGACCAAGCTGTGTTTGTGTACCCAGCTGCCCTGAGCTGCTCTGCCTGTCCATGAATATTTAAGATCTCTTTCAATGTCGAAGCAGGATCTTTCTCTCTGCTAAGCCCTCCAGAGTTCATTTCAGAGGCAAACAGCAGCTCCTCTCACTGGGGGATCTCTTGGCTTGCCCACAGCCTGTCTAGAAGACCTCTTGGGTTTTCTCTTCATTTCTTTCAGACCTGGCTGTGTTTGGAGACAGAATGGAGCCCAGTCTCTCTGTGCTGAGTGGGCCTGAAAGTGGTGATCACCCTGTGTCCCCAAAAGAGGTGATCACGTGCAGGATCATGTGTGCACACAATGTACACACACATGCACATACATATGCACACATACCTACCCACATATGCTGTTTGGAACAAATCCTGAGATTTCTCATGCATCCATCCAACTGAGTCATGTGTCAGGGCGCCTGGGTCATGATTCTGTCTTTGGACCAGGTCTGGAGGCAAGAGCTCACTCTATTAACTCAGGTAAGGAAGGAGCTCTGGAAAGTAAATTGGAATCTAGCATCCTTGGGTGAAGAGGATGAAAGGTTGGGGGAGGGGCAATGCTCACAGCCCCAAACCTGCTGACAGATGCCTGGGTTAGGAACTACTGAACTCTCCTATTTAATATCTGCATAATCGTGGACCGGTTCCCTTTATAAGCCTCAGTTTCTTTATCTGGAATGAGAGGAGTTAGACTAAGAGGTCAAATTAATACTTTTGATGCAGTATCTAATAGTATGTTTGTGGAAAAATATGAAGAGAATATGGCCAATTAGATGGCCATATTAAATATGGTGGAGGCAGTTAGGTGGCTCAGTGGATAGAGCACTGGGCCTGGAGTCAGGAAGACCTGAACTCAAAGCTGGCCTCTGACACTTACTAGCAAATCATTTAACCCTGTTGGCTTCAGTTTCCTCGTCTGTAAAATGAGCTGTAGAAGGAAATGGCCAACCGCTCCAGGGTCTTTGTCAAGAAAACCCCACAGACAGTATTGGCGTGCTATGTTCCACAGGATCACGAAGGGTCAGACACAACTGAACAGCAGCTGATGAGGAAGGAAATCTAGAGTGAAGCAGGATGGGGCAGGCTCTGTGCCACGCCCTGCGTCCCTGAGCACTTTTATCAACAACTTCAATAAAGGCAAAACGCTCCTCACATTTGCAGTTGGCACCAAGGGGAGAGGGGTTGCTAACCCCGTGGATGACAGAGTCAGGTCCCAGAAGGAGCTTCACAAGTCCCAGCCTTGGCCTGGGCTGAGTGAGACGAAACTCAAGAGAGATGAATGGTCAAATCTTAGTCGTGGTCACAACCCAAACGAATGCACTTCGCAGGGAGAGGGTGGAGGAAGGGTAGGTATCTGCCAGTTGTTCTGAGCATAACTAGAGGCTTTAATTTCTTCAAGCTTAGCATGAGTTAGTGGTGGGCAGGGGCTGCCCAGGAAGCTGCTGAGATCTCGGGGTGCTTGAAGAGGGGCAGAGTTTGCAGGAACCGAGAAAGGATGGTCTGTCTGTCCTCTGCTCTTGTCTGACTCCACTTGGAGGATTGAGCTCTTCCAGCTCTGGACACCATAGTTTAAGAAGAACATGGGCAAGCTGGAGTGTCCAGAGAAGGTCAAACAGGATAAGCAAGGGCCTTGGATTCATGTTCCATGAGGGCAGGAGAAGTGCAGCCTGGAGAAGAGAAGCCTGAGGATGGGATAGCTGTCCTCAAGTATCTAAAGGGTGATTGTGTGGAATACAGTTAGGTCTTATTGTTCTTGGCCCCAGAGGGCAGAATCAGGAGCCATGGAAGGAAGAAGCAAAGAGACCAATTTTGGCATGGTGCCAGGGAAAGCACCCTACCAACCAGGAGCTCTCTCGTGGTAAAGGCGGCTTGAGAGGTGGTAGCTCCCCATTCTTGGGGATTTTTGTTGGGTATGTGATAGTGGGGAATCCCGACATGTAGGGCTTGGACCAGATGCTATCAGAATCCCTTCCAACTCTCCTTTTCTGTAATTCTATAAATGACTTCTAAGGTCTTTCATACTTCTCAATTCTGTTATGATTCCCCTGGGAGGCAGGGGTTGATGAGCATTCCCCAGGGGTGAGTGACCTCTCCCTCTTCAGGTGACCTCTGCATAGCCTTTTGACTGTGTGGTGCCTCCCAGCAGAATGTATGGTTTCTGAGGAAAGGAACTGGTTTGGTTTGGGGTGGTAAGCACTCTGGATTTAAACTACTTTGGGGGGTTGAAGAGAGGGTGAACTATGAAGTCACGATGGCAGCTACAATCTGCTACACTGATAATTATAACAATGCTTTTACTCCCCTCCCCACCATGACCACCATTGTTTAAGCCAGATGCAGTTCTGCTCAGCCCTGAGCCCATTCTCATCTCTCATGAATATCGCTGAGTGCGACTTTCAAGTCATACTAGGAACAGGAGTAATGACTTAATGTCTAAGATTGGCGATCCATTCTACGGCCCCACGAAAAACGTGTTCGAAACCTGCTCCATCATGTGGAAAATTCCCCCAATAATATAAAAGTGTCACTTTGACTGGATAAGTGTAAAACTGTGATTACATAATGGAGAGGGTAGGCTTTGCAATTGAATCTAGAAGTCAACAGAAAAAGGTAATACTTCTTGATACCTTGGTCTTTTCTAGGTAAGACACATGATGCATAGGGTGATCCAGACTGAGCATATCAAGTGACTCGTTGACATCCTACTTAAAGAAATGAGCATTTTCACTATATCTGACTGGAAACACTCTTTTGGAAGAGTCAGATGGTCAAGAATAGATTAAGCAATTGTCCAAGTAGAAAACTGCATAATATCGATGACACATGGGGTCTATTACCCAAAGGCAGGTATAGAAAGATGAACTTGCCTCTTCAAAAAAGAGGAAGAGAATTCACCGATGTTCCTGAAAAGCCTGATGAACAGATTAAAAACTCACAAAAATATTTCTGAGATACACAGACGCCTTTTCCCAGAGCCATACTAAAGACTGGCCAGAAGTATACACCATTAGGCTTATTGCTGTAACTAGTTTTACCTCCAGATGAAGCCTAGATCAGGAGGAATCACCAGGCCCTCCATGGACAACACCACATACCCTTCCTCAGCAATGGGATGACAAAGAAGCATTCAATTAATGCCTGATTCATGTGAATTTAGTTACAAAGATGGAGGCTTTCATGACAGTGACACAAGCCTAAGTCTTTGGCATCAGAAATGACAGAAAAGACATTCAAAAGGAGCCTGGGCTTACTGGTCAGTGCATATGATGCAAGGGAGTGGCAGAAACTGCACTGCAGGCCGCAAATATTTAGCACCTACCAAAAACTAGAGAGATTAATGCTCTTGATCTGGCATCTCACAGTGTGTTGAATCTGGCTGCCGGAATTATCCATCACAAACCACTGCCTTTCATGGAATGACCAATGACAAACTCTCATATGACAAAGTCAAATGAACTATCCCAACAGTTCTATAAACAGATGGAGCTAGAACTGGGAGCCCTCCTGGACAAACGATTGGTCCATGGTTTTCTGATCTAATGTTGACTTTTAAAAACATAAGAACTGCACATATCAAATGCCCTTTGCCTCTAACTGGTGTGAAATGAAAAGTTTTCAAGGTGTAGACACGGATCTGAAGCAATGAGAACTGTGTGGTGGCAGATGAGAAACCCATGGTCTCTTTCCTCTTGCCTGCTCCTGGAGCTGTCCCAAGAATTCCTTTGGTGAGCCCAAAGAAATTGAGCTTATTCCCTGATATTCTTATTAATTTATAAGAAGTACCTCTTTTATCTACCTGTGCAATCATCCAGGAAGGGAAAGGATGGAAGGGAATAAACATTTATTAAACACTTGCTATGTGCCAGGCACTGTGCTAAGTACTTCATAAATATTATCTCATGTGATCCTCACAACTCCATTTTATACATGAGGAAACCAGAGGTTAAGTGTCTTTCCCAGAGTCACAAAGCTGGTAAGTTTCTGACGCCTGGTTTAAACTAAGATGCTTCTGACTCCATGCCTTGAACTCTATCCAGTGAGCCATCTGATGTCTCAAGGGTGAGATGAAGTGCTGAACGTGGAGGCAGCAGGCAGTGTCTGATGGCTATGCAGAGATGGTGGGGGGAGATGGAGGGAGGGAAGGAGAGAGATATGGAGAGAGAGAGAGATGGAGAGAGAGAGAGAGAGAGAGAGAGAGAGAGAGAGAGAGAGAGAGAGAGAGAGAGAGAGCACTCTGATAGTCACTGAAGTGAGCGGAGACTGAGCTATGCTTGGGACTGAAGCCCTGGATGTCTGGTGTTGATAGACCTTATTCCAGTCAATGGTGGAGGCTTTTACCTTGCCTGACCTTGATCAGATCTATGGCAGGCTTAACTCTGCTGCTCACCTCCCATGGGCTGATGCTGACTTCAGTGGGCAATAAGAAGTTTTTAATATGTAGAATTTATTTTAACTTTGGTGTTACTAAAGAGCCGTGTTTAAGTGCTCAGTTCTTGTATTTGTGTCTAAAAGTAGAGCAGGGAAGGGGATTAGGGAGTGAAGCCCTCAGAGGAAAGGTGAGATGGGCTCTGGCCTTTTTCTTCTTACCAGAATGGCATTGGCCAAGGGGCTTGAAGGTCACTTTAAGAAAAGGGTGTTTTTTTTGATTCCTTCTAATGGCATATCAGAAGAGAGAGAATTAAGGCACAGAAATCAGAGATGGACTGTCACATGTGAAGCCAGTGGGGCTGAATCAGAGAGTGTGGAGGGAAGGAGTGTGGAGAGGGCAGGGTCTGAAGAGCTTTAAATGCAAAGAGAGGACTTGGTGTTTGCTCGTAGAAGTAAGAGGGACCTATTGGAATTTACTGAGTAGGAGGGTAACAGGATTAGACCTTTATGTTAGAAAGATTAGTTTACTCACTCTTTTAGATCTTTGACAAAAGAAAAAAATGTCTCCAGAGACAGCAGAATATTTATAGCAGCCCTACTTGTGGCAGCAAAGATCTGGAAACCAAGCAGATGCTCATTGATTGGGAAACGGCGAAACAAAGTGGTCCATGAAGGTAACAGAAGATACCTGGGCTGTAAAAATGACAAGCATGATGAATCCAGAGAAGTAGGAGAAGACTCACAGGAATTCACACAAAGTCAAGTCAGCAGAGAGCAGCAAACTACATGGATTATTTATATGTCTATGAGTATATGCATATACATACACATATATGTGACCTATGTATATATGTATGCATATCTATATGTACACATGTGTATTTATATAGACATATATATGTGAAATATATAAGCATATATATATATATATATATACGTAGAGGGACTGCAGCAATATAAATGGAAATTTCAAAGCAATAAAAACTGAATGTTGCAAAAGTACAAAGAACAAGCTTGGCTCCAGCTCTGAGCTATGGGAAGGCACCTGCTCCCTTCTTTACAGAAGTGGAAGTCCAAGAATGGGGACCACTGCATAGAATGTCAGATTTTTTCAGAGTATTGGTTGGTATGTTTGAATATTTTCATTCCTCGTCCTTTTCTTTCTTTCCTTTTAAAATTCTTTGCTGTAATATATGCTTCTCTGAGAAAGTGGAAGGGAAGGACTACAGGGTAGAATGTAAGCAATGTTTTTTTTTTAAGGAAAACATATCAATAAATCTATTCTTTTTAAAGGAGAGATCATTGGCAGCTTTGGAGAGGGCAGTTTCAGGTGATTGATGAGGTGGGAAGCCAGGCTACAAATGAGTTTAGAAGTGAGAGGCTGGGAAGTGGAGGCATGGATTGTAGACTGCCTTCTCAAGGAGGTTAACCATGAAACATAGAAGAGGTGTAGGATAATAGCTAGTAGGGATGGTTGAATAATGTGGGATGAGGAGAAAGGGAAAACAGGGAGTGCTGTGAGGCAGCTGCCAATTCTTTCAGTGAAGGCAAGATTATCAGCTGATAAGGTAAAGGAGGGGGAGCCCAAGGAGATTGGAGTCAGATGAGAGGGTTTGGAACAGCCTCTGTGCAGAGTCATATAGTGGATTGATTAGGGAGGAGCAGAATAATTGTTTTGCTGTAGTGAGATTAGAGAACATAAATTTTTAGTGGACCCAATAAGTACTATTTCCTGATTTCCTATAACTCTCAGAAGCAGCCCATGAACAGGAGTGAGGGAGGCAGATGCTGAGAGTAATCTAAAGGTTTTGTTTAGCAAAGTGTGACTGTCTATAGGGATAACAGAACACAGGTTATCGGATAAGGGACCTTGGGGGGATGATGTGGAGTGGGGTTGGTTTGCCAAAGGGTTGAGATAGGGAAGAGAGGAGAGTATTTGTAAAGGGCTTATCAAACTTCCACATGCTGGATAGATATGTTATTATTAGTGTTGTGGTTATCATTTTTGTCATCCAAAAATTAGATTTAAAAAGTGATCCAGTTTATGCCATCTTGCCTATAAGAATAGCATGAGAGACTTTATCAAATAACGAATGGAGAATTAGACAGTCAGATGGGTAGACAAATAGACAGAAAGAAAATGGGAGAGAAAGAAAGGAAAAGAAAGGAATCCTCATTTATGGAGTTCCTACTATGTGCCAGGAACTATGCTAAACACTTCATGAACATTACATCCTTTGATCTTCACAACAGCCCTGGGACATAGGTACTATTCATATCCCCATTTTATAGTTGAGGAAATGTAGAGACAGACACAGAGGTCACAGAGCTAGTTAGTTTCTGAGGCTGGATTTGAACTCGGGTCTTCCTGGCCACAAGCTCAGAGCTCTTGCTGCCACCTAGCTGCCTAAAAAGAAAGAAAGAAACATTGATGAAGTACCTACTATGTGCCAGGCACTATGCTAAGTGCTTTGCCAATTTTCTCCCGTTCAATCTTCACAACAACCATGGGAGCCAAATGCTACTATTGGTCTCCTTTTACAGCTAAAAGAAACTTAGGCTGACAGAGGTCTAAGGTCACACGGCCAGTAGGTGTCTGAGACTTGATATGAACTCAGGTTGTCTTAACCCCAAGTCCAGAGCTCTCTCTATAGGCTGCATCATCTAGTTGTCTCGAAAAGGAAGGAAGGAAAGAAGGAAAGGAGAAATATAATGGAGGGGGGAACTGCCACTGAGCCTGGCATTTCTGAGCATTCACAGAGTGCCACTGATTCAAGTACCAATGTGGAAGACACTGAAAAGCCTGTTTCTTGGGGAGTTGGGATGACATATAATGGACGTGCTTGGAAGACTTTGTGCTTAGATCTTCTGAAAGTGGTTCTAGTTTCTTAACCATGTTTAGGAGGAGTCTCTTTGATTGGCTGGGAGTACACATCTCTTCCTCTCACTTCTTTGATGGAGCAGAGACCTCACCCCTTTTCTCTTCAAGGATGACACGTGGCCAATGGATACCAGATCATTCTTTTGTTTGGATGAAGGAGAGGAAGCCTACAATCTTGTAGGTTTCAGAAATTAGCAAAGTGTGATTCACCCACAGATAGTCCAGGAGTCTGGGAAGTGAGGCCATGCCAGGGTTTTCAGCCAGCCCAGTAATGATGCCCTTAAGGAATAAGGAACAAAGTCAAGATTCAGCCCAGAGATGGCTGAGATTAGAGCACATCTCAGCATGGATGCCATGTTTGGATGTGTTTGTGGGGGACTAATGCATGTTTTTTGTGGGGGACTAATGCTATATAGAAATTTCTTTAAATGTGAGCTCGTTCTCCACAGAGATTGAGGTGGTATAGGGGAGAGTGTGCCCCTGAGGTGTTAGGGGAAGGTGTTTGTAGGCTGTTCTTAATATACTCTCAAAAGAAATGTCTATTTGTAAAAGTTAATTGATATAATTGGTTAAATGGAACTGGAGTGCTAGTCATCGGGTGGTTGAACAGAAGAATGTGGGCTCATGATAACAGCATTAGAAAAATTGACCCCCAACCTTTCAGTGGAACCCCAAGAACTTCAGGGGAAGATGTAGCTGCCATCACTTTGGCAGAATGGGGCTGGAGAGAACTGGCTACAGATGAGGCAGCTAGGTGGTGCCAAAATACACAGAGCGCCGGGCCAGGAATCTGGAAAAACTGAGTTCAAATCTAGCCTCAGACACTTACTAGCTGTGTGACCCTGGGCAGGTCACTTAATTTCTGCCTCAGCTTTCTGACCTAGGTGGCTAAATGGATAAAGTGATGAGAATGAAGTCGGGCATCTGGCTTCAAACACTTACTAGCTGTGTTCCTCTGTCTGTCTCAGTTTTCTCAACTGTAGAATGGAAATAACAATAGCACCTCCCTCCCAGGCTTGTTGTGAGGATCAAAGGAGATAATATTTTACGGGACTTCGCAAATCTTAAAGCCCTATAAAAATGGTAGGAATTTTTAAAAGAACCTTCATTTCAAGAGGGCATCCACACTAGCCATTTCCAAGCTGCATTCCCAACTTCTACCATGCCTCATGGGTACCTTTGTATCATCACTCCACTCTGCCTTTGCTCACTGCCTGGTGCCCCTCCCAGGGTAAGCTCATCTCCTCTAAACTCACTATCATGGTGGCTAGCTCAAGCCTTGACTGACAGCACCTCCCTCAACCCGTTCTCCCTGCTGTCTGAAGGGCTGGAGGGCAGGGTACCAAACTTCTCCCAATGCCTTCCTTTATAGAGGACGGAAACTGGAATTTTGGACTCACTCCACTTTACATCTGCTGCTGTGCTTGGATGCCCCTGAAGTATCACCTAGTGTCCCACAATATTCCCTTTTCTGCTTCCTTTTGTGCATTACCTCCCCCTCTTGATGGTAACCTCCTTGAAAGTAGGGATTATCTTTTTATTAATCATATCCCTGATGCTCAGCACAGTGCCTGTCACAGAAGAGGTGCCTAATAAATGTTTGTTAGATTTAGGATTTTGTTCGACCCTCCCCCTTCAGTTTCCTATTATGTGTGGTCTTTCTCCATTAAAGGGCAACTTAATGAGTTCAAATGTGGCCTCAGACATTTATTAGCTGCATGACCCTGGGCAAGTCACTTGACCCTGTTTACCCATTTCCTCATCTGTAAAATGAGCTGGAGAAGGCAATGGCAAACCAATCCAGTATCTTTGCCAAGAAAACCCCAAATACATCATGATGAGTCAGACAGGACAAATGACTGAAACAATTGAACAATAAGACAGTAATTTCCCCCACTAGAACATAAGCGTATTGAGGGCAGGGACTGTATTTCCACTTGTATTTGTATTCCCAGGGCTCAGCACAGTGCCTGACACATAGTGGGTGTTAATAAATGTTTGTTGATTTACTGTAAAATGAGGATAATAATAGCACCTTCCACCCAGGGATGTTATAAGAATAAAAATATGGTATTTGTCAGACACTTTGAAAACCTTAAAAGAATAAGGAAATGACACTATCACTATCATCATCATCATCATCATCACTTTTATGGAGGGCTAGATAGATAATAAGATTGATAAGTGAGAGAGAGACACAGACAGAGACATAGATGGATTTTGGGCGAGCCTAAGCTGACACTAACTTTAAAATGTTTTCTTTCTTTCACAATTCCCCACATTATCCATTTAAATGGACTTCAGGGAAAGGAAGGATTCTGATCCCCCTGCTTCGACTTCTCTTTGCTTTCTTTCAATAGTCTAACCCAAACTTTGTGGTAGAGTGGCACTAGCTCTGGTCTTGGCATGTGACCATGAAGAAGGCCCTTCCCCTGTCCAAGACTTGTTTTCCATCTCTGGAGAATGGGCTCTTGGGGCCTTGTGGAAGAGGATATTGTGAGTGGAGATTGGTTTCGCCTGGGGATTAGCCATTCCTTTGGTGCTGAATTTAGATCCCAATCCAGGAAATTGCTTTCTCAGATATTGGGCAGCTGGAGAGGAAAATCTTTGGTAGGAAGAGTGACAGATGGGATTCTGACTGGGCAAGGTGTGTACCAACTCTAATAGTGCAGGCTATGCCTCAGACAAAGAAGAACATCCAGATGGCATATCACCCCCTGGTGCCCGCTCCAGAGCATCATAGAACACCAGAGACTCCAAAATATCAGAGATAGATATAGTTCTGATCTAATCTAAAATGCAGAGCTAATCTAGCCCCTCAGTTGTACAGAAGGAGAAACTGAGGCCTCGATAGGGAAGGGAGCCTCTTCAAGGACTCACCAGGGGTAAAGTTGTGGTTGTTGGTCCTTCATTTTCAAAGAGGACAAATGACATCATGCTGAAGTCTGGACTTAAGGTGAACTCGATTTAAGTGAGGCAGAGTTGTGTGAAGTTGTTTGCCTCACTTTCTCTTCCAGCCATCAGAGTCTAGTGGCAGGAGAAAAGCCAGGATGACTGGAGATGGCCCGGGATCCAGTGGATGACCTTGGCATCTTTGATGTCTGACCAAACTATAAGTCATGGCCTTTGGAACAAATTCTTGTCTTCTGCCCATTCCTCCAGGTTAAGTCTTCACATGCTTGAGGTGCACATCATGAGACTAGGAGAAGGGCCTCAAGGATCTTTCCAGTGTTCTTAGTCTTAAAACCAGACCAGATAGCTCCCATCTCCACGCGCGATTATGCCCGTTTTGTCTGATACAACAAGATTCCATTTGCAGTGCGGGTCGACTTGGCCTAAAGCGAATGGGTGTTCAGAAGTCTCTGAAGTTTCCAGGGCCTCTGGGGATTTGATGGCTCAGCATTTGGGCCCTTTTGGGAGTGATGACAAATTGTCTGGCTGTTTCTAACCATGTGTCTCAGTGCTGGGGGGACATGATGCTTTGATATGGTGAGACAATGCCCATATTGACCTCTGAGCAGGAGGGTCTGATAACTCTGTTGTCATCAAGGGACTGGCCTCACCTTCAGTGCTCTCTTATGTTCTAATTTTGGATTTTGTCAGGACTGTTACAAGCTGCTTCCTACAAGAGTAAGAGGAGTGGCTTGCCTTATCACCCACCCTAAATGTCACATGACCATGAGCACATGGCAGATAAAGCATCTGTCTTGCCTAGGCAAACCAGAAGCCTGGGTTTGGAGATAATGCTTTCGTGTTAGTCCTTTCCTGATTGTAGGTGAGTAAGTATCTACCATGAGATGGAAGTGCCCAGACTTGGAGGGGGACCTTGTGAATTTGAGAAGTATGGCGAGTCTTTTCAGTCAGAGCCACCTTGTGGCCCAGGGAGGAGTGCCCGCCCATTACTCCAATTCTCTGAGAGAAGTTGAATACCAACAAGAGCATAGGCTCAAGGCAGGTATTTTCCTAGAAAACACAGAGCTGTTTGGACAGTACAGAGTCAAGGTGAAATCTAGAGTGTCTATTTGGCAACCCCACAAACCATTTTATATTCTGATGAGGTGAAAGTGTCATGCTGCACAGAGAGAACAGAAGGGGTTCCAAGTTTAGTTATTGAGTTCTGTTTGTCTTTCTGTGCGTCTTCTCTGACCTTGAGCATTGATTTTGAGGGTAGGAGGCAAATGTGTTCCTTACGCTTAATTTCTATTTTGTGATGATTAGCTTTCTGCTTCCTCTCCCCATCTTTCGGAGACCTCAGGCATGAGCCAGGGCTTAAGCAGTAAATAATTTGTTTTTGGGGCACCAGAGTTTTGGTTTAATGAGCAGAAGAAATGAGAAAAAAAGTCCACACTCTCTCACTAGAGACCTGTTTCTCTAGGACTGAACCTGGAGTGGACCTGTATGGGTTGAGACCAGAGGGCGCCCATGCCGGCTCCTCTTGGGACTTGCTGTTAGACCTTGCTTTCACAACACAATGCAATTCTCTGGGAGATTGCTGGCATTAAAAATGTGCTATGTTCCAGGACATCCAGCATTTCTATATCGGTTTACAGTGGTGCCCACCTCCCAGAGTTGTTGTGAGGACTAAAAGAGATAACACATACCATATTTGCAAACCTTACTATATTCTTCCCCTCTGTTTGCTTCAGTTTCCTCAACTGTAAAATGAGGAATTGCACCTCCCTCGCAGGGTTTTTGTGAAGATCAAATGAGATAATGTTGGTAAAGTGTTTAGTATGGGGCCTGACGCAGAGTAAGTGCTGTCTCAATGTTTATTCTCTTCTCTTTGATCTAGGTTTACGCTAACCTTCTTTACCCTGAGCCTCTCTTGTCCCCTTCCCTCTAAATCTTTACTGTCTCTGTCCCTCTCTGTCTATGTCCAGCGATGTCCCTCCCTTCGGCAAAGCCCGGGCAGAGCTTACCCCTCTTCCCTGAAGCCTGCCTGGGCCATTCCCTTTTGCCTGAAGGTTCTGGTGTCATTTATCTTCCTGTATCTTTCCTGCTCCTTGACGCTGACCTCCCCTGGGAGCAGCTGGCCCGTGCTTCGCTGGTCTGAGTTGTTTGTGTGCACGTTGGTCTCAGATTCAGACTCCCAGAGCTGGAGGGACCTCAAAGACCACTTAGGCCAGGCCCTGTGTGAGCAAGAGCTGTGGTTATACTGTGTTGACCTTGAAGCCCTGGGCAATGCAGGAGACTTGTGTATCCTCACCATGGGCACCAAATCTTACACCCAGCAGGTATTGAATGAATGAAACCAGTTTGGACTGGTGACAGAGCTGAGTCTGTCTGGTTGACTCTCTGGGGCAGCTCTTGGGCTGCCCCTGTTGACATCTGCAAAGTATGGGGAATAACAGATAGAAGAATGACGTTTGTGTTTGCAACTAATGTCTATCAATTAAGAAACCATCATTTTTTGGTGTTGTAATTGTGTTTCTTAAACCCTAACTCCTACCCTAGTGATAATTAGTTGTTGCTAATTAAATTTCCCAAATCCCTTGAGATTCATATCTTAGGTAAATATTTAGTAGTGCTGCACTAATTATTTTAATCAACACGAAACGTATTTCTAGGGATGACAAATAGTTCGAACTAATTACATCCAGTACAAAACAATCTCTGATGTAATAAATTTCCAGGTGCAGAAATGAGAACTGAAGGGCATCGGGATACCATCCCTGAGGCGCAGCCAATGATCACATTGTTGCAAGAGAGCTCGTCCTCTCACTGGTGGCTGCTGAGCGCCCTGGGTCACTTTCCCTCTGGGCAGCCAGTGACTCTCACATAGAGCCCTGGGCTTGGAAGGCAGCTCAGGGGCCACTGAATCTGTGGTTCAGCCTGTCTCCCACAAGAGTCCCCTGACAAGAAATCATTCCTCTGGCCTCTGCCTGAGGACTTCCAGGGAGGGGGAGTCAGGTGCCCCCTTGACAATCTATTCTGCTCTGGGACAGCTCCCCATGTTGCCTTCCAGCCTGAAGCAATCTCTCTTCAGTCCTCCCCTGCTCCTCGTTTTGTCCTCTGGGGGTCAAACAGAACATGTCTAATCCCTTTGCCAAAGGTCAGGTCTCCAAAGGATTCATGACAACCGTCACATATCCACCCCCCACCCAGTCTTCTCGTATCCAGGTTGAGCATCCCCAGGTCCTATATATAGCCTGGTTATGAGCCCAATCAGCTTCCTGTGGAGCTTCTCCCACTCTTCCTAAACTACGGCACCCAAAGGTGACGGTAAAACTTCACATGTGGTCTGACCAGGGCAGAGGCTGCGCAGAGGGCTGGTGGTCAATCAACAAACATTTTATAGAATCTACTATGTGTCAGTCATGTTGCTGGGCACTAGGTAAAGAAAGATATCAGTAAGATGGACCCTCTCTTTAAGAAGCATCTATTCTATCGGGTGGGAAGAGGGGGAAGCAGGGATACATGTGCTTATACTTAGGGAGGGCAGTTGAGTCTAAGAGGACCAGAAAGAGAAGTAACATCCAATGCCATTTAGATAGCTTGATTTGGGCAGCCCCACCATTGGTGAAGGCCCCCCTACCCACTATTGGTGATGACCCCCCCCACCCCGCCATTGGTGAAGCCCCCCCCACCCCGCCATTGGTGATGACTCCCACCCCACTATTAGTGATGACTCTCCCACTCCAGCATTGGTGAAGGCCCCCCCCCCCCCCCCC
>NW_020952400.1:1164030-1172220 GCF_900497805.2 Vombatus ursinus
ACTATTAGTGATGACTCTCCCACTCCAGCATTGGTGAAGGCCCCCCCACCCCACCATTGGTGATGACCCCCACCCCACTATTAGTGATGACTCTCCCACTCCAGCATTGGTGAAGGCCCCCCCACCCCACCATTGGTGATGACCCCCACCCCACTATTAGTGATGACTCTCCCACTCCAGCATTGGTGAAGGCCCCCCCACCCCACCATTTGTGATGACCCCCCCACTATTGGTGATGACCCCCCCCACCCCGCCATTGGTGAAGCCCCCCCCACCCCACCATTGGTGATGACCTCCCCCATCCCACCATTGGTGAAGGCCCCCCCACCCCACCATTGGTGATGACCCCTTCTAGATCAATCTTCATGAACTCCTCTCTCCCCCATGCTCCATTTCTCTCTACTCCAACTGACTGCACCCCCTCCACCAACTCTTTCTTTTGTTTGTGGACAGACAGAAGAGGTTGGAGGGTGAAAGACAGGGGTGAGCAGCCTGTCCTGTTCTTGGACTCTCTCGGCCTCTTTCTCAGCTTCGCTGGCTGCCTTCAAGGCTCAGCTCTGATCCCACCTTCTGCAGGAGGCCACTCCCAGTCCCCAGGTGCTTAGGCCTTCTCCTCTGAGCTCACCTTCTGCTTTCTCTGGCTACATCTTCTGCTCCTAGTTGCTTACGCTGTCTCCCGCATTAGACCATCAGCTCCCTGAGGGGAGGGACTGCTTTTGTCTTTCTTTGTATCCCCAGTGTAAAGCACAGGACCTGGCCCATAGTAGGTGCTTAATAAATGTTGACTGACTTACTGACTGACAAATGCCATTGGCTTCCTTGGCTACATCACTTTGGGCTTGCCCTCCACTTAAACCCCAGGCTTATTTCCAGCCTCCCCATCTTCTGTTATGAGCACACAAAAAGAAGTCTTTCAGTGTGGAGGCAAAGCACCTGGCTTGGAAGCCTGACTCTGCTTGTGTGACCCTTGACAAGTTACTTTCCCTTTCTTTAAGCTCAGGTTTTCCATCCGTAAAATGGGATAAAGGGGCTGGTGCAAGTGGCCTCTGCTGTCCGTTTGGGCTCTGAATCCGGGTCTCCTGTCTCTGAGATTGGATCGACTTGAAGGAGTGAGTGATAAAGGCATGAGTGGCTGGAGCTGGGGCTGCTCCAGACAGCAGAAACCCCTACCCCCAGGTCTGCTTCGTCCCAGCTCAGGCCCTCCTGAGACTGTCCCACGGAAAAGAGCTTAATTAATCTAGCTCTGCTTGATCCTGGAGGGCAGAACCAGCAAGGAAGGAAGTGGTCAAGGCAGGGCTTTGGATCTGATATAGAAAGGTGATCTGACAATCAGAGCAGAACAATCCAAAAGTTGAACCTGCTTCTTTGTTAGGTAGTGAGCTGCCCAGCAGTGTCAGTGGCGAGGGTCCAAGCAGAGGCTGATTGCCTGACTGCCTGTTTAGGTTGTAGCTCTCTGGGTGGAGGGCGGGCTTGATGATACGAACTCCTCTTCTACCTGTATCTAGGGTCTTGTGGTCCCCAAGGTGTGAGAGCTGATGCCAGAGATCCAGGGACGCTGGGCCAGTAGGGGCCAGGCAGCACCTCAAGACAGGTTGCCCTGTTTGCTATGGCCTCTTCCTGGTGTCATACGTGATTAGTGCCCCCAGCCCAGGCTTCCTGCTTGGAAGGCCATCACTGCTGCTTTCTCCAGAAGCCCCTCACCGGGACATGTGGAGCATCTTGCTGCTGTCTTGTGTGATGGCAGACCATCCCCATGGCAACTGGCAACAGCCTGAGCCTGCCTCCCCATCCTCATCAGGGAGTTGGCAGGCAGAGGCAGGGCTGCCAGGAGCATTTTCCCCAGGAAGGTCTTAGGGGTAGATGGGGAGTCCTGGCATGCAAGACTCAGGGTCTCACTGCTTGGAAGATGGTGTATAGGCAGGTAGGCATGCAGGCAAGAAAGCAGACAGGAAGGGAGGAAAAAAGGATGGAAGGAAGGAGAGAAGGAAGGGGGGATGGAGGGAGAGAGGAAAGGAAGAAGGAAGGAAGGAAGGGAAAGAAGAAAGGAAGGAAAAAAGGAGAGAGGGAGGAAAGAAGGATGGAGTGAGGGAGGAGAGGAAGAAGAGGGAGATAGGGAAAGAAGAAAGGAAGAAAAGGAAGGGAGGAAAGAAGGAAGAAATAAAGGAAAGAAGGAGGCAAAAGAAGGAAAGGGAAGAAAGGAAGAAAGGAGGAAGAGAAGGAAGGGAGGAAGAAAAGGAAGGAAAGAAGGGAGGGAGAAAAAAAGAAAGGACAGAAGGAAGACAGGCAGGAGGAAGAGAAGAAAGGAGGGAGGGAGGAAATGAGGAATGCAGGAAAGGAAGGAAGGAAGGATTTATTAAGCACCTAGTATGTGTTAGGCACTTTACAAATATTTCATTTGATTCTCGTCAGCTAGGTGACACAGTGGAGAGAATGCTGGGCCTGGAGTCAGGAAGATCTGAATTCAAATCTGGCCTCAGACACTTGCTGGCTGTGTGACCCTGAGTAAGTCACTTCATCTGTGTCTACCTCAGTTTCCTCAATTGTAAAATGGGGATAGTAATAGCATCTGCTTCCCAGGGCTGCCGTGAGGCTCCATAACTATCATAACTATGATGTGCTTAGCCCAAGGCCTGGTACACAGTGGGTGCTCTATAAATGCTTACTGCCTCTCTCCCTCTCATTCCCACAACTGCTCTGGGAAGTACATACTATTATTATCCCCATTTTATAGTTGAGTAAACTGAAGCAGAGATTAAGTGACTTGTCCAGGGTCGTATAGCTAGGAAGTGTCTGAGGCTGAATTCTAATGCAAGTCTTCCTGACTCCAGGCCCAGTTCTCTGACCCCCAGAGTTCCTGCCCTGTGGGTGCAGACAGCTGCCTAGGAGTGGGGGTGCTTCTGGCCAGTCCCTCCTGGGGGTTTCCCCAGACAGTGAGGTTGGGCTGCCCTGGGAGGGGTTCAAGTTTCAACGTTCTAGACTGTCCTCCTGTGGGGAAAGGGGAGGGGAGGAGGCGTCTGCCCTGGGGGCTGGCAGCAGAAGAACCTTTCCCCTGGCTGTGGCTGGGGCCTCATTGGGTGATGCCAATGAGTGGCCAGGTTTCTGTCTGGACGGCAGATCCCCAAGGGAGGGGGCCTGGGAGGTGGTATTGCAGCTGCTTTGTTGGTGGGGGTTGGGGGTTGGGGATAGGATGACCAGTGGGAGTTTCCATCTGGGTGCTCTGGGCACACTGCTCCAAAGAACACGGGCCAATGTTTCCTGAATTTCTAACAGGTATGAAGGGGACAGTACACCCCAGACCTTGGCATGGAGTGAGGGGCCAGGCGAACAGAACTCTGGGGACCCCACTGCAGTGAGGGGGAAGGGCAGGGGGCCCTCGTTCCCCCTCCCCTGTGGTGACATCCCAGGATGTCTTCAGTAACAGGACCTATGCCTCAGCAAGGGCTTGGGAACGCCCAGGCACAGCCTGGACAGTTGGGGGCAGCCTGGCCAGGCTCCCACCCCACTCTGCCACACTCCTGCCACGTGGTCTTACATTCCTTGGGCCTCCAAGCCGCCTTTCGAAGCTGAGGAGATGATGGCCCCAGCCTCTTAGATCTGTTGTAGTCTCTGCCTGGGCTCCTGGGGAGCTGCTGCTTTCGGTCTGGATCCCCAGCCCTGTATCTGGGCATCTCCAGCAGGCCGTGTCCCTTTGGAAGGCAGGGAGCTTGCTGGGCCCTTGGGAAATCTGTCCCTGCTGGTGACAAGAGGCTTCTCAGCTTCTGAACAGAGCAGGACTCAGGCAAAGTGCAAGGTTTTCTGGCTAACTCCTTTGTGCTCCTGCAACAGCTCTGATTGGATGTTCTGGGCAGAATCAGGCTTGGGATAAGAAAAACTTGGTGTGCCTCTGGAAACTGCCCCATCCCAGGACAGGTGGCTGTCTGGCTACCCAATGATGTGGGATGTCAGAGAAGGGATTTCTGATCCCTCATTAGGTGGGCACGTGGCCTGATGCCCTCCCATGCCCTTCCAGCTCTCAGTCTGTGATAAGGCATGACGTGACATGATGTGATGTGATACAGGATATGATATGAGACACATTAGGCATGACGTGTGCTCTGAGCTATGAGACGGGATCAGATAATAAGCAAGGCTGTGGTTTCAGGACAGAATTGGGTCTTCCATGGGGATCCAGCCTCCTCTAGGGAGTTCTGACCAGGCGACACAGAGGGCTTCTCAGTCCCCTACATGAAAGCTGGCTTGGAGGGTGTCTCAGGCCATCCAGACGTGGGGGGCTTATTAATCATTAGAGTTGGCTTCCACTGATATATTGAAGTCCATGGGCAGTCCCCTCTGATGCCTCATGGGGGAGGCATTGGAGACCATGAGATCTCCAAGATGGTCACCCTGGGTCACCTCCACTCCATCATTCATCCACCAACCTGTCTAGCTAACAGTGAATCAGTGCCTTGAACAAAGTAGGCGCTTTCATCAGGGCTTGCACTGAGACTACAGGAGAGAGGGCGCTGAGATCAGACTCCGGTCCTGCTCTCAGGGAGCCCTTGGTCTAGGCTGGGGAATCAGGTCATACCAACATGAAAACTTATTTAAGCTCAGCTGCTGTTCAGAGTTCACTATTAGCTTTGCTTGGAAACTCAGACTGGGGGAGTAGGACTGGTTCCTTATGATGGGCCTGCCTGTGACCAGCTGAAGGTCAGGCAGCCCTGGTACTGCCCCTTTTCTTAGGAAGGGGCTTCTCTTCTCACCAAGGGCAAATCAAGAAACATTTTGGGGGCAGCTAGCCTTCTTCTCCGGTAAAAGGTCAGAGCTAGGACAATGGAGACCTTTCAGTCTGACCCCATGTGGTATCAATGAGGAAAGAGGCCCAGAGGGATGGCAGCCTGCCCAAGGTTGCTCAGTGAGTCAGTGGAAGGGCTAAGGCTAGAATATGGTGCTCTTTGTTCCTGGGTCAGGACCTTGCTGAGCTGAGCCCAGGCTAACAGCCCAGCTAGCTATCCTTGGAGGGTTTGGCCATCCCATCTCCATGAGCCACCAGCAGATGAAAGCAGCCTGGATGGGGTGACATGATGGCCAGAATGCTTGCAGCTGGCAGAGAACTCTGGGAGAGGGGCTTCTTGCCCTGGTGTGTCAGAGAGGTCCCATGATGGGGGGCAGGGCAGAGTCAGGCACGGAGGCAAAGGCTGCCATTGAGGAGTGAGGCTGACAAGGCAGCCGTGAAGGGATGGGGCAGATGAGGTCTGAACTCTATGTGTATTTGTGGGAATAAGGGAGGAGACAGGAGTAGGCTGGGAGGAGTGGGGTGAAGGGAAGGGGCCAAGAGAGGCCTCCATCAGAGCACATGGAGAAGGATGACCAGGATGGAAGGAGGAGAAGCAAAAAGCAGGGTAGCCCAAACCTTTGGGCTTCTCTGGGACTTTCCTCTCCCATTTGTTGACCAGGACCACCTTAGATCATGCCTCTGGGCATCTGCCTCCCACTCGTCTTCTTAGCCTCCAGGTGTCTCTGTCATAACCCTGGAGTCAGATCATTATGGAGCCAGCCTCCATTTCATCTTCTCAGTAGGCAGAGCCTCTGTACCCCAGAAGGCCAAAGATGGAACAAAGAGATCAGCTGGCCCTCATCTTACAGACTGAGGGGACTGGAGGAGGGAAGCCATGGGGTATTGACCAGTCTGGAGCTGGTCAATCAGCTCCTGCTCTGCTTGGCCAGAGGGTGGACCCAGGGAGAGCTGCAGAGAAGCTGATTTAGGCTCGATGTCCAGGTCATTCAGGAGAGGCTGTGGCTTGCCTATAGTAACACCATAAGTGGCACAGCCAGGATTGGGCAGCTCTAGTCCAGAACTATCTCTAAGATGTCAGCTGCATCGAGCTGGGAAACCCTAAATTCAGAACTGCTAGAGAGGGGGTGGCCAGGACTGGCATGGGACAGAGAAAGAGGTAGAGCCCATTGCTGGTCTTCTTTCTGATACTTCCAGGTAGTATTGGAGGCTCAGGGGGAGCAGGGAATGGTGAGGATGATGCCACATGTGCCACCCTCCCCCACTTCCCTGCTGGTGCCAGAGCTGGGAACAGAGCCCAGATGGTATTATCAAGAACATCAGACTCGAGGTCGATGTGACCTGTCAACAACGTGTGTTTCGAAGCCTCTCTGGGCTCCGGCAGCATCTCTGCCAGTGGCACGAGAGAGCAGAGTCCTTCCATGGTCGTTGGGGAGCAGAGTCACTGAGGCAAGGCTGGTCCTTGGCAGCCCTGTTGTGGGGGTCAGGCAGTACAGCATTGCTGGCTTGTGGAGTGTAAGGTGTAAAAAGAATGGAAAGGCACGTGAGCATGTGTGTGTGTGAGTGTGTGTGTCTGCATGTACATGTGTGAGCATGTGTGCACATCTATGTGTGTGCGTGTGTGCATGCATGTGTGTGCATGTGTGTACGGTATGCACGCACTGCAGTGTGTGCATGTGCGCATATGCGTTCATGTGTGTGCATGCATGCATGTGCGTGCATGCATGTGTGTGCATGTGCACGTATGTGTGTGCATGGGGGGGTGTGTGTGCATGTGCATGCGCATGTGTGCGTGTATGCATGTGTGTGTGTGTGTGTGTAGCAGCACATTCTGAAGGGCTTTGAACACCAGACACAGGGTTTTCTATCTCATTCTGGAGGCGATGAGGAGCCAGAGGAGTTTACTGAGTGAGGGGTGACATGATCAGACCTGGAGTTTACTCTATTTGGTTTCCTTTGTCATCCTGGAGACTTTCTCTTATGCACCAAAAACTATGATTCTCGATGGCACATCATCTATAAACTATATCAGAATGCTTACCATCTTGAAGGGGGTGAGGGAGGAGGGATAGAAATTGGAACTCAAAACTTAAAAAATGCTGAATGTTAAAAATTGTCTTTGTATGCAATTGGGAAAAATATTATTAAAAAAAGAAAAATGTGATTTTGAGAAGTAGCCCCTTTTTCAGACTGCTCAAGGGGTCTGTGGCCTACAGAAGGTTCAGAAGACTCACTGCCCTAGAGGGAGTGGGGCCTGAGGGAATGAGCAGGAGGCTGATTTCCTGCCTTGCTCACCATGCCTACCCTGGGGCTGGCATCAGGCCTCTATACCTTGAGAAGTTGGTTTACAATCATTTTGAGAAAATTCTCTCCTGGGGCCTAGGGAATTCATTCTCCTGGCTTATTTTCATTCAACAAATGCAGGAAGTGAGGCCCCTTATGGCCCTGGGGAGTGGGGGGGGGGGGCGAAGTTATATAATCCAATAAACATTTATTAAGCACCTACTGTGTTGCAGACACTATGCTAAACAAGGGGATACTATTAATAAAAGGAAACTCTCTGCACTTGGGAAGCTTACAGTGTAAAAGGGGAGACAACAAAAAAGGAGGTAGAAAAGGTGGGCGATGGGACAGCAGTGAGGGGACCTACAAAGGGGCATCTTCTTCTGAGGAGGTGAAGCCAGGAACCACAGCAGAGGTGAGGTGGAGACTTCTGAGAGGCCAGTTTCTATCCTCTATTTTAAAGGGAGGTGTAGGGAGGAATTTGGTACCCTACCCACCCCAGCCTCCAATCAGAGGGGAAAGGAGGCTGAGGGAGGCGGAGTCAATCAAGGCTTGGGGTACCTGCATGGAGGTGAATTGAGAAGTGATGAGCTTTCCCTGTGAGAGGCATCTAGTTCCATGGAGCTAAAACTGGACCAGGAGTGGAGATTTTAAATCTTAAACCCACATTAAGACTTTGGGGATCCCCAGTCTGCTTCCCACTAGTGGTGGATTACAGGTGTGGAATGAGACCTACACAGGCAGGCATGTTCATTGTGCTCCTGTGTTCTTACTGGCCAGCTTTTTTGTTTTTAAAGAGGCTTCTTTTAGTGGCAGAAGGTATTCAGAGAAGTACAATCCTATATAGGCATTTGAAAAAATATTTTATTCCCCCCATTACAAGTAAAAACAATTTTAAATTTCATTTTTGTTTGGTTTTGAATTCTAAATTCTATCCCTACCTTTCTCCCCTCCCTCCTTCCTGAGATGTTAGCAATATGTTATAGGCTATACATATGCAATCATGTAAAACATTTCCATAACAGGCATTTTGTGCAAGACTATCTGAAGGATGGAAGGAAAGAAAGAAGGAAGGAAGGAAGGAAAGAAGGAAGGAAGGAAGGAAGGAAGGAAGGAAGGAAGGAAGGAAGGAA
>NW_020952400.1:1172230-1220005 GCF_900497805.2 Vombatus ursinus
GAAGGAAGGAAGGAAGGAAGGAAGGAAGGAAGGAAGGAAGGAAGGAAGGAAGGAAGGAAGGAAGGAAGTGAACATAGCATGATTCAGTCAGTATTCAGACATCAATTCTTTCTCTGGAGGTGGATAGCATTTTTTTTTTATCATGAGTCCTTTAGAATTATCTTGGATCATTTTATTGCTGAAAATAGCCAAGTCATTCACAGTTGTTCATCATTTAGTATTGCTGTTAGTGTGTACGATGTTTTCTCCTCATTCTACTTACTTCACTTTGTATCAGTTCATGTCAGTCTTTACAGTTTTTTTCCAGAAATCATCCTGATTGCCATTTCTTATAGCACAGTAATATTCTACTATAATCATATGCTACAACTTGTTCAGCCATTTCCCAATTGGTGGGCTTCCCCTCAATTTCCAATTCTTAGCTACTATAAAAAGAACTGCTATAAATAATTTGTACAAATTGATCCTTTTCCCTTATTTTTTTATCTCTTTGGGATACAGACCTAGCAATGATATTGCTGGATCAAAGGACATGCTGTTTTATAGCCCTTTGGGCATAGTTCCAAATTGCTTTCCAGAATAGTTGAATCAGTTCACAACTCCACCAACAGTGCATTAGCATCCCAGTCTTCCCATATTCCCTCCAATATTTATCATTTTTCTTTTTTGTAATATTAGCCAATCTGAGATGTGTGAGGTGGTACCTCAAAGTTGTTTTAATTTACATTTCTTTAACCAAAAATGATTTAGAGAATTTTTTTCACATGACTACTGATAGCTTTGATTTCTTTGTCTGAAAACTGCTTGTTCATACGCTTTATCCATTTATTAATTGGGCAATGACTTGTATTTCTATAAATTTGACTCAGTTATCTATATGTTTGAGAAATGAGGCCTTTTTCAGAGACATAGACTGTAACATTGTTCCCCTAGTTTTCTCCTTTCCTTCTAATTTTGGTTGCTTTGGTTTTGTCTGTGCACAAAAGTTTAATTTTATATAATCAAAATGATCCATTTTACATCTCACAATGCTCTCTATCTTTTGTTCGGTCCTAAATTCTTCCCTTATCCATAGATCTGACAGATAAACCATTCTATGCTCTCTTAATTTGCTTATGGTATCATCCTTTATGTGTAAATCATGTACCCATTTTGACCTTATCTTGGTGTGTGATGTGAGGTGTTGGCCTATAACCAGTTTCTGCCATACTGTTTTCCTGTTTATTTTTTTCAGCAGTTTTTGTCAAATAGTGAATTTTTGTCCCCAAAACTTGGATCTTTGGGTTCATCAAACACTAGATTGCTGTGGTAATTTACTACGGTGTCTTGCATAGGTAATCTGTTCCACTGACCTGCTACTCTATACATTTAGGCATTTGTAAAAGCTTCCAAAAGCACTTACATCAAAGCTTTTATCCAGCATGATGTCATTTAGCAGGTTGTGTACTTTCACTGAACGGCTCTGCATCTTGTCTGATGGTGAATCCAGGGTTTTATGTGGCACAAGGCCAACCACTGACTCCGTTTGCCAGGTGTCTCTCCTGCATGAATCCTCTGACAAAAACTAAGCCAAGCCAGGTTCAGAAATGATGGCCTTTTGCATAATGGCTGCATTTGCAAAGTCACCAGGGTAAATGCTTGGGTGTCCTGCAGCAGAGGGCCTTCCCAGGTTCATTCTGTTCACAAAGTTTCTCCCTCTGAAAAATTCTGTGAAGCCCACTCACTGAAACAACTGTCCCTACTTGGTACTCCAGTACCAATACTTTGATGCTGAGTAAGCTGTTCTCTCAAGTGGAAGACCTACCTATGTGTTACTTTCATAGGCTTTCTCTCCAAGATGAATTCTCTGATGTCAAGTAAAGTCTTTGCTGAGTCAGACAGACATACTGGCTCTGCTACTGCTGGAGAGTGGGTTTTCCAGAACATGGCCAATGTGTAAGTGTATTTTGCTCTGCTTTGTACATATAATGAATATTGTATTTCTTGCCTTCTCAATGGGTGGGGGAAGGGGTGGGGGGGAAGAAGAGAATGTGGATCTCAAAATAAAAATAAAATGTAAAAAAGAGAATGCATGTGGGTCCTCTAGCAGTGGGCTGCAGGCCACCAGGCATGGTGCGCTTTTGGATGGGGGTAGCCCTGTCTGTTTCCCTCATCCTCGTCTTAGTGACTTCATGCCCCTGGCACACCTGGGCACTTCTCTGGACTTTCTGCCACCCTTGTGGATACTTGTAGTCTCACAGAACTTTGTCCAAAGAGGAGAGATAGCTGATTTAATGAAGTCTGTGAGAGGACAGGGTCTCACATCTGTAGCTCTGAGTTTTTTGATCCTCAGAGCTAAAGCAGGTGAATGGCTTGTGTATGGGGTGCTGCGTTCTCCCTGGGATGTGGCATAAGGGTTATACAGATTCCCACAGCAGGCCTTGGTTCAGGAATGCCCCAGTAGCTGGCAGCAGCAGAAATTCACACTTATACCTTAGCAAGGGTGGACATATTCAACAACCATCCAATATTCATTCAACAAACATGGATAAAACACAGTTAAGGTGAGAGGGCCTGAGCTAAGCAATACTATGGATACAGAGATGAATCAATGCCAGGCCCTGCTCTCTTACAGAGCTTACAGCCTGATAGGAATGGATACAGTGCTCAAATGCCCAGTGTCTACACTGGCAGAGGAGACCAGTGCCCAGATTTCAAGATGAGACACTGGGGGAAATGAATCACTTTCACTTGTATGTATGGGGGCTAGGTTTAGGGAAGATATCTCCTAAAAGGGTCCCCTAAGCTGAGCCTTAAAGGAAGGACAGGATGTCAGACATTGGGGAGCCCATTCCAGGCCTGGGAGGAGAGTATAAAGAGGAAGGAAGAGAGGATGACTGTGTGTGTGGGAGATAGGGGTGAAGAATCCAGTTTGGATCAAACCTGGATTAGGGAGTGAAGAATGTTTGAAGGGGCAGCTAGGTAGCGCAGTATATAGAGCACTGACCCTGTTGTCGAGAGGACCTGAGCTCAAATCCATCTTCAGACACTTAATACTTACTAGCTGTGTGATCCTAGGCAAGTCACTTAACCCCATTGCCTAGCAAAAAAAAAAAAAGAATGAGAAAAGGCTGTCAGTGGGGTCAGTCCACAAGCATTTCTCCAGCACAAAATACATCTCAAGCTCTACGCTAAGTGCTGAGGACACACAGAAAGGCAGCCCTCCCCGCTCCCCATCCTCAAATTGTTCACATTTTAATGCCAGAGAAAACATGCAAATGACCAGGTCCATATAGTATCCTATATGTATCCAGAGTAAATAGAAAGTCATGGAAGAGAAAAGGTGGGTGGGGTGGGGTGGGGGAGGCCTCCTGCAGAAAGTGGGATTTGAGCTGAGTCTAAAGGAAGCTAGGGAAGGCAGGGGGTGGAGGAGAGGAAGGCAAGGATTCTAGGCATTGGGTCAGCCAGTGAAAATGAAGAGAGATCAGAGATGGAGTGCTGTGTCCCCTGGATTATAAGGTATGTGGAAAGAGTAAGATGGAAGAATTTATGGCATATGAATGTAATAGAATACTATTGTTCTATAAGAAATAATAAACAGGAGGGGCGGAGTAAAGGCAGTGACTTGCTTAAGCTCTCCCCCAAACACCTCCAAATACCTATAAAAAATGGCTCTAAACAAATTCTAAAGCAGCAGAACCCACAAGAGGACAGAGTGAAACAAATTTCCAGTCCAAGACAGCCTGAATGGTTATTGGAAAGGTATATCGCACCAGGCTGGGAGAGGAGCACTGTTTGGCGTGGGCGCGCAGGCCGCAGCGACCCTGGAGCAGGCCTCAGAGGACTGAATCACGGGGAGCTGTGGCAGTTTCCAGATTTCTCAGCCCAGGACCACCAAAGACAACTTAGAAGGTCAGTGGGAAAAGTCTGTGATTGCAGTGAGAGAAGCAGCTAGGTCTCAGCCAAGTCCTGAGTGTGCCCTCAGGGCAGCGGCTGCCTCCTGAGCTCCTGGCCCACAGACAGAGGGGGAATCAAGTGGCTGATCAGAAGGGGATTGCAGGAAACTCTCTGCTGGTGCAGGATTCTCTTGCTTTGCCCGTGCTTGGATCTCAGTCACAGTTCTGGGTGGCGGTCCTGGGGTGAGGAGGAGCGGTAGCGTTGAGGAGCTTGTAGTGGTTGTGGAGAGGAAACCCTCCTCACAGTTCCCTAGACAGAAAAGAGTGCTCATAGACCAGAGTACAGGCCAGGAAAGGAGTAAACATCTCGCCCTCGATCATAGCACCTTGGAAGAACTGAAAATTTACAGGTCCCTAGAAGTATTTCTGAACACAGCTGCGCAAAACCCCTGAAGCTTGGGACAGTACGTTCTCCACATTGGAAACAGATTCCTACCTTAACAAAGAGTTTATAACTCAAGTAATTGGCCAGGATCATGAGCAAGCAGCGCAAAAAGAGTCAGACTATATTATCTTACTTTGATGACAAAGAAGATCAAAACATACAACCAGAAGAAGACAACAAAGCCAAAGCTCCTACATCCAAAGCCTCCAAGAAAAATATGAATTGGTCCCAGGCCATAGAAGAGCTCAAAAAGGATTTTGAAAAGCAAATAAGAGAAGTAGAGGAAAAACTGAGAGTGATGCTAAAGGAGACCCAAAAAAATACTGAAGAAAATAACACCTTAAAAAATAGCCTAACCCAAATGGCAAAAAAGGTCCAAAAAGCCAATGAGGAGAAGAATGCCCTTAGAAGCAAACTTAGCCAGATGGAAAAGGAAGTCCAAAAGCTTACTGAAGAAAATACTTCCTTAAAAATTAGAATGGAGAAATTGGAAGAGAGGGACAATTTGAGAAATCAAGTCACTGTAACACTAATCAAAAGGAATGAAAAAATAGAAGAGAATGTGAAATATCTCATTGGAAAAACAATTGACCTGGAAAATAGATCCAGGAGAGAGAACTTAAAAATTATTGGACTATCTGAAAGCCAAGATCAAAAAAAGGGCCTAGACATCATCTTTCAAGAAATTATCAAGGAAAACTGCCCTGATATTTTAGAACAAGAGGGCAAAATAGAAATTGAAAGAATCCACCTACCACCTCCTGAAAGAGATCCCCAAAGGAAAACTCCTAGGAATGTTGTAGCCAAATTCCAGAATTCCCAGGTCAAGGAGAGGATATTGCAAGCAGCCAGAAGGAAACAATTCAAGTATTGTGGAAACACAATCAGGATAACACAAGATTTAGCAGCTTCTACATTAAGGGTCCGGAAGGCATGGAGTATGATATTCCGGAGGGCAAAGGAATTAGGATTACAACCTAGAATCACCTACCCAGCAAAACTGAGTATAATCCTTCAGGGTAAAAAATGGTCATTCAATGAAATAGAGGACTTTCAAGCATTCCTGTGGAAAAGACCAGAACTGAATAGAAAATTTGACCTTCAAATACGAGACTCAAGTGAAACATGGAAGAGGTAAACAGGAAAGAGAAATCATAAGAGACTTATTGTGGTTGAGCAGTTTATATTCCTGCAGGGAAGGATGATATTTGTAACTCATGAGTCCTTTGTCAGTATTGGGGTAGTGGGAGGGAAAAAAATTATATGTTTGTATAGACAGATAGAGGACACAGGGTGAGTTGAGGATGAAGGGATATCTGGAAAATAGAGTTAAGGAGTGGGAGAGGATTATACTGGGAGAAGGAGAAAGGGAGAAGTGGAATGAGGTAAAATATCTCCATGAAACAGACAAGAAGGGACTTTTACATTGGAGGGGAGATGGGGGAAGGTGAGAGGGAATGAGTGAATCTTATTCTCATGGGATTTGGCTTAAGAAGGGAATAACATACACAATGGGGTATGGAAATCTATCTTACTCTGCAGGAAGGTGGGGGGAAGGGGACAAGAGAGCGGGGGGGGTGATAGAGGGGAAGGCAGATTGAGGGAGGGGATAATCAGAAGCAAACACTTCTGAGGAGGCACAGAATCAAAGCAGAGAATAGAATAAATGGGGGATAGGATGGGATGAAGGGAAATATACTTAGTTTTTCACAACAGGACTGCTATGGAAGTGTTTTGCATGACTACACATCTATAAACTGTATCGAGATGCTTGCCTTTTTGGTGAGGGTGGGTGGGGAGGGAGTGAGGGAGAAAATTTGTAACCCAAAGTTTTAAAAACACTTGTTAAAAATAAAAAAAAAATTTAAAAAAATGAATTGGAACTAAAAAGAAAAAGAAAAAAAAGAAATAATGAACAGGCAGATTTCAGAAAAACCTGGAACGACTTACATGAACTGATGCTGAGTGAAGTAAGCAGAACCAGAAGAACATTGTACACAGTACCAGCAACACTGTGCACTGATCAACTTTGACAGACTTTGCTCTTCTCAGCAATGAAATGATATAAGACAGCTCCAAAACACTCATGATAGAAAATGCTATCCACATCCAGAAAAAAAACTTTGAAGTCTGAATGCAGATTGACGCAGACTGTTAGTTCTCTCTTTCTCCTTATATTTCTTTTTTTTCTCATGGTTTTTCCCTTTGGTTCTGATTCTTTCACAACATGACTAATGTGGAAACGTTTAATATGATTATACATATATGGCCTATATCAGATTGTTTGCCATCTTGGAAAAGGGGTGGGGTGGGGAGGGAGAAAAAAATTGGAACTCAAAATCCTATAAAAGTGAATGTTGAAAATAAAAAAAAAAAGAGTAAGACGAAAAAAGGCTAGAAAGGTAAGAGGAGGTCAGGTTATGGAGGGATTTAAATGCCAGAACAGAGCATTTCCTATTTTATCTATTGAAGTTATTGAGTAGAAGAAGATCAGTTTGATACTTGAGTGGAGGATAGCCTGGAGTGGGGAGAGATGAGACCCCCCAGCAGCTGTTGCAATAGCTCGGGTGTGAGGTGATGAGGATCTGCACCAAGATGGTGTCAGAAGAGAGAAAGGGTTGTGTTGGAGCGATGCTGTTGCCGCTGTTCCCTTGTGTTCGAGCCTTTGTGACTTCATTGGGGCTTTTCTTGGCAAAGATTTGGCAAAGAGTGGTTTGCCATTTCTCCAGCTCATTTTACAAATGAGGAAACTGAGGCAAACAAGGCTAAATGACTTGCTTAGGGTCACACTGCTAGTAAGTGTCTGATATCAGATTTGAACTCAGGAAGTAGAGTCTTCCTGATTCTAAGCCCCATGCTCTATGCACTATAGCACCTCCTAGCTGCCACCAGAGAAATGTCGGGAAGGTAGGAATGACAAGAATCAACAAAGAGTCAAGTGGCATATGGGGTAAGAGCAAAACGTCAAAGACAACTCCAAAGGTGTGACCCTGGGGGACTGGAAAGATCTCAGTGGCCTCATCAGTAGTGAGGATGTTTAGAAGAGGGGAGAGTTCAGGGAAAAGCTCGTGAGCTCAGTTCTGCTTATGTTGAGTTTAACATGTCTGCTGGCCATCCAGTTCAAGATGTCTAATAGGCCGTTGGCCACGTGGGGCCACAGGTCAGGAGAGAGGTTAGGGCTGGATCATTTGCAAAAAGATGATCGCTGAACCCCTGGGAGTTGGTGAGAAGACCAAGGGGAAGGGCAGAGAGCAAGGGTTCTTAATCTGGGGCTGTGAGCTCTCTGTTAATCTTTTCCATACTTTGATAACTGTATTCCAATAGAATCATTTCATTTGTAATTCTGTGTATTTTATTAAAAGCTCAGTTCTGGCCTCACCAGAATATGACACATGCAGAAGGTGAAGAAGTCTTGTCCTAGGGGGCTTCCATATGCATCCCCCCACCTCTGTAACACACCCCACATGATTCAGAAAGTCTTCTTACTGCACCTTTTCTGCCTGGACCCTAAGCTACTGAGGAATGGTGATAAAGGGAGTGACTGAAAGTGGCCAAGGAGGGACAAGTACAGCTCAATTATCCCATGATGGCCAGTAAATGGGAAAGGGTGGGAGGGGTGGTGAGTGAAAATACACCAATACTGAAAATGGTGGCCAGGGAAGCTGTCTTCAGGAGGGAGCCACATCTTAGTGTGAGTTAGAAGATTAAACTAAGGGAGGAAATTGTTTAAGAGAAAGGGAAGCTTAAAAATGATGGTGCAGAAATTCCAGAGAGCGTCAGGTTGGAGCTGGAGTTGGGGATAGGGGCCTGAGGCCAGGGTTGAAGGGGACTGAGGAAAGAAGCAGGCAGTGCATGATGGAGAATGAAGTCTGTGTGCCAGCCTTTGGAGGTTCAGAAGCACCGGGATGGGAGAGGGTGTGAGAAAGCAGAAATGTGACAACTAGTGGGGAATGAGTCCAGGCACAGAGAGAGTATCAATGGCCAGAGAGTAGACCACAAGGGATGGAGGAAAGATTAGATTACTCCAAATCCCACCTCCCCCCCCCAAGGGGTCAACCACAGGGACATCCTGCTTTTTCAGATGTGGGTTGGACCAGAGGTCTTGGACTTCTGGCTCAGAGACTCTGGGAATCTGAGTCCTCAGCTCTCAATGCCATTTCAGGTAAGGAGTTCTACCCAGAGGAAACTCAAGTGAAATCTACTTCTGAACCTGACTTCCTTTCCTCTGGAGTGGGTACTCCAGGGGGGTGCACTTCATGCTTCTCAGAACAGATCTGCACCATGAAGCAGGAAGGAAGTGGGAAGCCCCCTCCAGGGATCTCCACGTGGAGCCAGTTAAGCTAATTAGCAGTGGGCGCTTTTCAAGGATTAACAAGGAGAATTGATTATTCCCCAGGAATGTGAGGCGTGGCTTGCTGCTTTCTGAAGTTTGCCCAGGAAGTTTCCATCCCAGTGTCATACTGAGGGAGAATGCATGGTCCTGGCAGTGAGAGCTGCTTTCCAGAGGGGAAGGGAGCTCCTTTCTAGAAGTTGGGGATGACACAATAGCTCCCTCCTTTGGAGGCCTTCTAGCTGGATGACCCCTTGTCAGGGAAGTTGTGGTGGAGATGCCTGTTCAGGTCCAGGTTGGTCTAGTTGGCTTCCGACATCCAATGATCCTGTCTTTGATTCCTGGAAAAAATCAGATGCACGTGATTCAAGAGAAAATTCAAGACTGTCTAGAAAAGGAAGCAATGATCACCCAAGGCATCCCAGTTCCAGCAAGGATGGGGCCTGCCAGAGCAATAAACCATATTTCATAAACCAATATATGAGGGCAATGCTATGGATAGGGTTTAACTTGATATCAGCAAGGCTTTTGCTAAAGTGTGCCATACTAATCTTGGGATAAAGACAAGGAGATGTGGGACCAGACAGTTAGAATCAGGGTTAGAAATGTAGTTAGGGTTGGGCATAGGTATTTGGGACCAAGAGAATGACACGACTCTCAAAGAGTAGCTGTAGTTGTTCATGGCCTATTGTCTGAGTGGCTTGAGATCCCCAGAGGGGGCATCAATGGTCTGCCCATCCCATCTGCAGCTACCACTAAGTGGGGAGGGAGAGCTAAGCTGCTAGATGACAGAGTCAGGATCTGAAAGGGTCTTGACAGGGCAGAACACTAGGTCAAATGAGATCAAGTGGAGTTCAGTAGTGATAAAGGAGAAGTTTTGCATTTGGGTTCAAGAAGTCAAGATCATGGAGCAAAACAAAGGATACATAGTTAGCGGGTTGTCAGAAAAAAAGATCTGATGGTTTTAGTGTGCTCCAAGCCCAGTTGGAGTCATCAGGGTGGTGTGGGGTCCGACAAAAGGTGATGGGAGACTGGATTCCATTCAGCAAGATAAGGATGTTGTGGCCACAGTGTACACCGTCCTCATCAGACCACATGGAGAATACTGGGCTCAGTTCTGACTGACAAACTTCCTGGAGGAAACACATAAACTTGAGAAGATTCAGAGAAGGGCAATCAGGATGGTGACATCAGGAGGGTTAGTCTGCAGAAGAGTCACAGGAAACATGGCGGCCATCTTCTGGGGGGCCATGGGCTCTCATTCAGAAGAGACCCTACTGTTCTGTTTAGGTCCAGAGGGCCAGAGCCAGGAGCCATGCGGGAGGTGTTGCAAAGAGGCAGATTCAACCTTGATATCAGGACAAGTGGAATTCTGGGGTTCTGTGCTCTGATCTCTGTGTAAAGGTTTGGAGGAGGGATTCTGGAGGCAGGGAGATGGGGCTGAAGGTCATTGCAATGGTCCAGGAGAGAGATGATGAAAGTGTGCCCTGAGTATGTGAGTGATAAGTGTTGGTGGCTGGGGGCACCAAAGCATCTAGGCCAAGTGACCCCAGGTCTTTTGAAAGCAGCATGAGCTGTGTGCACTGTGGGAAGCTGGACAGTAGAAGAATTCACATCCCAGTGTATTCCCTCCAAGTCCTCTTTAATGCATGATGGGAGATCCAGGCAGCAGCCTTCATGGCCTCCTCATCCCCAGAGCAGCCGTGTTCCCATCTCCCTCCAGGTCTGTCTGCCTGGATCTCATGGTTATAGAAGCTGTGGCTTCTCATTCAAGCTGGAGATTCCATCTTGAAACCCATCAATAACAAAAAGTAAAATACAAATATGGAATTCCTTCTTTGAAAGAAGCTTGGTGTCCTGTCTCCTCCTTGGTCTTAGAAATGTTCCCTGGGCATGACCTCTACAGTTACCCCAGACCTGCTGCTCTGCGCTCATGCACTGGGGTACTTGAAATCCCTTCCTCTCTCACTCCCCCACCTGGGGTTCACTCTCCCTCAGTTCCTGAGCCTGGCACATGGCCTGAGATCAGCGGTGCAGTGACTGTATGGCCTGGCAAAGGATGGCAGAGCAGGGCCCTGACAATAGAGTCATAATTCCTTTCTGTTCTAGAATTTGACAAGAGAGCCCTGGAGGGACTGCAGATCCTTCCATGAGACATTGCAGACATCAGAGTTATCACTGAGGCAAAGAGATGGGCTGGTGGACCCTGCCTTGGGAGGGGAGGGGCCAAAGCTTTCACAGTGTCCTGCCCTAGGTCCCCTGCAGTTGGCATGGGCAGTAGTCAGATGCTGGCTTAGAGGGAGAGGTGTTTGCGGGGAAGGGAGGAGGAACAGGGAGCTGGCTCCTCATGAATACTGCTCCCAAGGGCAGGGAGGACCGATTTCAGATCTGAGCACTACAGTATAGGAAGGACTCTGATCAGTGGGCCAGTGTCCAGGCGAGGGCACCCAGCAGGAAAAAGGGCCTAGAGTCTATGTCCTGTGAAGATCAAGGGAACGGAACATTCACCATGGAGAGAGGACTGGGCACATCCTAGCTCTTCTCCACCACTGAGGAAAGCCTGGTCTTTGTGGTTCCAGATGGCAGAACATAGGATTGGGTGGAAATCCCCTAGAGACATGGGAAAGGTGAGGCCCCGTGGTGAGGGGTGGCATTCCTGTCCTTTGAGTTCTGCTAGCAGAGGCCATAGCATGTGGCAGAATCTTTGTCCGGGTTGGCTTGGTCTAAATGTCCACTGAGGTCCCTGCCACTCTGAAATCCTGAGATTCACAGAAACCCAGAATGTCAGTTCTGGTTGTTGCTAGTACTTTCTAAGTATTTAAAGTAAGTCAGGATGTCTTTAGGCATGTAGGACATTGATGCAGCCTCAGATAAACTTCCAGAAGGTGCTCAGCTGATCAGACCCTGGGGTTGGCTTTCTTTGCCTTACTGGGCTCAGTAGTCTGATTTGCACACAGAACAACACACAACTCACACACAGTCCTACACACACTGATTTTATTAGCTCCATTCCACCCTGAGATTCCACCCTTTAGATTTCACCATCCATGAACAGGGCTTAAAGTCAAGCTGGGTCCCAGGTGCAGCCGAAGGGGAATGAAAAATCCAAGATCCAGTCCCAGCCCTTGTAGGAAGGACAGATTTTGCTGATGACAACAAGTCTGCGTACAGACCATGGACTCCCAGAATCTTAGAGAAGGACAAGAATTTGGAGCTGGACTAGAATCTAAATCCTCATTTTAAGCTGGAAAATTTAGGCCAAGAGAAGGCAGGCTGCTTGTCCCAGGCCCTGCAGGGACTTGGCAATGGAGCCATGTTGAGGACTCCCAAAACATCTTGTTTTAGGAATTAGCCTGTTATGGTGCCTGACACATAGTAGGTACTTTCTAAATCCTTGTGGATTGATTGATGGATTGGCATCGTCTCATTCCGCATACCACTACTTCCCCCACCTTCTAAGCTGAGAACTTTGCCTCTTCCCTGAAAAGATTGTGGATGTTTGTGGAGAGCTCCCTCTTTCCCCCCCATAACCCTCAGGATTGCCCCTTGTCATGCCCACCTTCTCTCTGGCCTCTCATGAGCAGGTGGCCCCATTCCTAGCCAAAGCCAACCTCTCCAGGTGCACCCTTGATCCTGTGTCCCGCCATTACACTTTTCCAGAAGATCTCGCTCGTTATCAAACCTCCCTCCCCAGTCTCCAGTCTATCCCTACTTATTGGTAATTCCCCTGCTGCTTACAAACATGCCAGCGTCTAAAAAGTGAAGCAGACACAGATTCTTCACTCGATCTTACCAGCCTCCCTCATATTCTTCTTTGCTCAGCTGGAAAACTCCACATCCTCCCTTCTTACCCTCTTCTAAACTATCTGTGGTCTGCCTTCAGACCTTACCATTCAACATAAACTGCCAGCCTTCTCCCAGTCACCACTTATGCTGGCCTCTTCTCCATCTTCTTCATTCTTAACCTCTTAGCAGCCTTCAGTCCTGCTGATCATCTAGATGCTCATCCCCTCTGGGTTCCTGTGGTATTGCAGGCTCCTGCTTCTCCTACCTGTCTGACCACTCCTTCTTGTTCTCCATGATCATCCAGGCTCATGTCCACCAGTTGTGGGCCCCCCCCCCCATAGGCCCTTATCACTTTTCTCTCTACCTTTTGTTACATGGAAATCTCATCCACTCCTGTGTATTAGATTACCATTATCTATCCAGCCATAACTCTCTCCTGGCTTCAGTCTCACATCACCAATGGCCTGCCGGACATTTCAAACTGAATGTCCCATAGAGATCTTAGTCTCCACATGTCCAAAACAAAACTCATTATCTTTACACCAAAACCCTACCCTCTTCTCAACTTTCTCATTCATGTCATTGGTATGACGTTTTCCCAGTAATGGATTCGTTGCTGTTCTTAGCTCCACACTCACCCTACATATCCATACTGTTGTCCAATGTTGTTTCTATCTTCATGACAGCTCTCATATCCTGCTCTCTGCTCCTGTTCTCCTTGGACAAGGCCACCATCCTAGTGCAGGCGCTCATTGTCTCATAACTTGGCTACTGAAAGAGCCTCTCTCTACCATTGCCTATCCTGCCAAAGTTATTTCCCTAAATCACACATCTGGACCATATCACCCAATACCATTTAAAAATAAATTCATTGTTTATTTATTGTTAACATTCATTTAAAAAAAGTTTTGAGTTCCAAATTCTTTCCCTCCCTCTGTCATCTCCCCCACCCATTGAGAAGGCAAGAAGTGTGATATTAAGTATTATATGTGAAATCATGTAAAACATATTTCCATATTAGCCATGTTGAAAAAAAATTAAAAAATAAAGTGAAAAAATTATGCTTCAATCTGCATTTGGACTCCATCAGTTCTCTCTCTGGAGTGGATAGGGTTTTTCATCGGGGTCCTTCAGAAATGTCCTGGGTCATTGTCTTGATCAGAGGAGCCAAGTCTTTCACTGTTAATCATTGTGTAATATTGCTGTTACTCTGTACCTTGTTCTCCTGGTTCTGCTCACTTCACTCAGCATCCATTCATGTAAATCTTTCCAGATTTTCCTGAAATCTGCCTGCTCTTCATTTCTTATAGCATAATAGTGTTCCATCCCAATCATGTACCACAACTTGTTGAGCCATTCCCTAATTGATGGCATCCTCTCAATTTCTAATTCTTTACCACCACAAAAAGCTGCTATAAATCTCTTTGTACAAATAGATCCCTTTCCTTTTTCTTTGATCTCTTTGGGATACTGCTAGGTCAAAGCATATGCACAGTTTTATAGCCTTTTTGGCATAGCTCCAGATTGGTCTCTGGCATGGGTGAACCAGTTCACAACTCCATCAACAAGGCATTAGCATCCCTATTTTTCCACATCCCTTCTAACATATGCTATTTTCCTTTTCTGTTTTATTAGCCAATCTGATAGGTATGAGGTGGTACCCCAGAGTTGTTTTAATTTGCATTTCTCTAATAAATAGTAATTTAGAGCATTTTTTGCATGATCATAGTCTTGATTTCTTCTTCTGAAAACTGCCTGTTCATATCCTTTGATGATTTATCAATTAGGGAAGGAAGCATATTTTTATAAATTTGATTCAGCTACCTATATACTTGGAAAGTGAGGCCTTTATCAGAGAAATCTGCTGTAAAAATTTCTCCCAGTTTCTTTCCTTCTCATCTTGACTGCATTGGTTTTATTTGTGTAAAACCCTTTTAATTTCATATAATCAAAACTATTCATTTTACTTCCTGTGATCCTCTGTATCTCTTCTTTGGTCATAAATTCATCCCTTCTCCACAGATCTGACAGGTAAGATATTCCATGCTCTCCTAATTTGCTTATGTATCACCCTTTTTCTCTAAATCATGAATCCATTTTGACCTCATCTTGGTGTTTGGTGTGAGATGCTGGTCTATACCCTGTTTCTACCAAACGGCTTTCTTGTTTTCCCAGTAATTTTTGTCATATGGTGAATCCTTGTCCCAAAAGTTTGGATCTTAGTGCTTATCAAGCACTGGATTACTGTGATCATTTACTACTTCGTATTATGTACCTCAGCCATTCTACTGACCCACCACTCTATTTCTTAACCAGCACCAGATTGTTTTGATGACTATCACTTAATAATATAGTTTGAGATCTGAAAAGGCTAGGCTGCTTTTTTCACATTTTCATTGATTCCCTTGAGATTCCTGACCTTCGTTTCTTCCAGATGATTTTTATTATTTTTGTAGCTCCATAAAATATTTTTGGTAGTTTGATTGGTATGGCAATGAATAAATAAATAAATTAAGGTAGAATTGCCATTTTTATTATATTAGCTCAGCCTGCCCATGAACAATTAGATGTGACTTACTTTGTGTGAAAAGTGTTTTGTAATCCTTCCTATGGTTCCTGGGTTTCTCTTAGCAGATAGACTCCCAAATGTTTTACTTTGTTTGTAGTTATTTCAAATGGAATTTCTCTTTCTCTCTCTTGCTGCTGGACTCTGTTGGTAATATATGGAAATACTGATGATTTATGTAGTTTTATTTTATTTCCTGAAACTTTGCTAAAGTTGTTAATTGTTTTGACTAGTTTTTTAGTTAATTCTCTAGGGTTCCCTAAATATACCATCACATCATCAACAAAGAGCAATAGTTTTATTTCCTCATTGCCTATTCTAATTCCTTCAATTTCTTTTTATTATCTTTTTGCTATAGCTAGCATTTCTAGTATAATACTGTATACTAGATATAATAATATATTAATTAATTAAAATTAAACTAATTAAATATATAATAATTATAATAATATAATACTAGTATAATAAAATATGATTTCTAGTATAATACTGAATAATAGTGGTAATAATGTACATCCTTGCTTCATCTCTGATCTTATTAGGAAAGCTATCAACCCAATTGGGCTGCTAGGTGGCGCCATAGTGCACAAAGTGACCTGGAGTCAAGAAGACTCCTCTTCCTGAGTTCAAATCTGATCTCAGACACTTTCTAGTTGTGTGACCTTGGGGTAGTCATTTAGCCCTTTTTGCCTCAATTTCCTCATCTGTAAAATGGGGATAATAGCAGTACCTCCCTTCCAGGGCCATTGTGAGGATCAAATAATAATTGCAAAGCACTTAGTGCAGTACCTGGCACATAAGAAGTGCTTTTCCCCTCTTCCCTTCCCCATCACCTCCCCACCCCAACCATGCATTCTCTGGTACAGCCACATGGGCCTACTCACTGTTCTTCATATTACCACTCCATCTCCCATCTCTTTGCTTTTGCACTGGCTGTGCCCTGTGCCTGAGATTCTCTCACTTCCCACCTTTACCTCTCAGAATCCCTGGCTTCTATAGACTCAGTTCAGATGCCAGCTCCTTCAAAAGACCTTCCTTGGTCCCCAGGATGCTAGGTCTTTGACATCTAGGATGATCTTCCCCATCTAAAATGTCTTTCTCTTACCTGGGGCATGTTCCAGGCTCACTTGCCTCACTTGCCTGGGCAGGTTGGGTCCACAGTGAATGTCTATTACTCCTTCCCTCAGGACTCTAGGGGTAGCCCTTTAGGCAGGGAGCGAGGGGCATTCTGCAGTACTTTTGCTCACAATCCCCTACCCAGTATGTATGAGAAGTGTCATTGGACCCCTCCTCCCTTCCAATCAGTATTAATAAATTCAGTGTGATTCCAAACAGGGTAATGATTATTAGCAATTATTAGTGACCTGCATATCTAACAATATACATTTAGTCCATCACAAGAATAAACATGTACCGATATGTATTTTACATAAATCACATAGGCATAATTAGTTAAGGGAGGTTCTTACAGTGGGATTCAAATTTCAGTCAACATTCACCTCTTGTTTACCAGTCATGAAGCTCGTTTGTGAGATCACAAGAAAGCTGACAAAGAGATCTCCATCCTGTTTTGCTTACATTCCATGTCCAAGCTGAATGTGGGTGAGAAACTTTGGTGTGTTATGCAATGTCCCCTGATGTATCTGTGTACTATTGACATCATATCTTCTTGCCCAACAAAAGGAGGAACCCATCCATTTTATGATTAATCAGTCAGCAGAGATATACCCTGCTTCACCCAACCCATGACTCCCCTGTTGATATATCAGTGTTGGCCCTCAAAAAAAACGTCTATCAACCCTAAAGGTTTTGTATTTTACTGTGCCTTTCCTGATTGTCTAGGTATCACATTCTATAAAAACAAGGTCCTAGGGACCAGGGGGTAACTCAGATTGTGAGGAAGATCTGAGATCCACTTCATCAGAGGGGGCCATGGACCCTTTAGTAAAGTGCTTTTGGCTTGGAGCTCTGCCTCAGTGGTTTTTCTTGCCAATTGGGCAATTTTGGACCCCACTTATGCTCCCCAGGATTATTTAACCTGTTCATGTTTCCTCAATTTCAATTAACCAATTAATGTCAATTAGGTTTTACAACATCCCTCCCTATCTAGGAGGCTCACTCTTCCCTCAGTAAACCCACTTGCTCTCTGGGGAGGGTGGACATGGACTTAATGTGTTTGTCTGAAGCATTCTCCCCACTTCCTCCATCTTGGGGGGGAGAGTCTTTTCTTCCTTCACCTAACATGATCACTTCTGTTTGTGGAATGGCCAATGAATGAACCACTCCCTTGTTTGAGGGTCATGGAGGTTTAGCTGCCAGGGCTGGGTCAAGAAGGTAGCCTGGCTGCCTTGTGGTCTTCTCACAGTCCTTGGCTGCTGAGGCTGGTGGCAAACTTTGCTCTGGATTCAGGTGCTGGACCTCTGTCAGAGCTCAGCAGGACCTTGAGTTCTGCTCTATCTCTGATACCCCTCTACCTATGCCCAGGAAAGAATATACTCAGAGACCTAGGAAGCCAAGGTGCCATGTATTGGTGACCATATAATAGCCTGGAGGCACAGAGGGCCAGGGCCTCCTCCTCCTGGCTGGCCTCCCACAGCACTCTTCCTCCTCCTTAGAAAGCTGCCAGGGACGGGAAGAAGGAGAAACGGACATTCTGGCTATTTTCACTTTGCCCTCAGGTCCCCACAGTTCTACAAAGTTTTCTCTTATGATTTCTCAAAAGAGCATGCCCAGGTTTTCTATTTTTTATCCTGGTTTTCAGGGATCCTAATGGTTCTTCTAGCACAGTTCCTCACCTTGTTTTGTAGGTCAATTGTTTTTGTTAGTAGATGAATCAATTAGTAAGTCAACCAAGAGACATTAATAAGGACTTACTATGTGCTAGGGCAGCTAGGTGGAGCAATGGATAGAGCTGGGGGTGGTGGCTGGAGTCAGGAAGACCTAAGTTCAAATACGGCCTCAGGTGCTTATTAGCTGTGTAACAGTAGATAAGTCACTTTGCCCTGTTTATCTTGGTTTCCAAATGAGCTGAAGAAGGAAATGGCAAACCCCTCCAGTGTCTGTCAAAAAAACCCCAAATAGGGTCAAGAAGATTTGAATGCGACTGAAATGACTGAACAACAACAGCAGTAGGTACCAGGCAATGTGCTAAGGGCTGGAGATACCTCTCATGATCTAGTTTTTCAGTCTTTTGACTTTATGCTGACCTTTCTCATTGGAATTTTCCATTCTGTTTGCCATATCCTGTTTTTCAAGGTATCTGTTCCTTGAGGAAGGCTTTTGGTCTCCTGGCCTATTCTCTTTATGTACCTTTCCATAGCTTTAATATCATTCTTCATCTCTATTCTCCCTTTATCTCGAGGTCTATGACCAACTTTTTTTTTCTGGAGTTCTACTTATAATTTTTGTGGAATAAATTTTTTTCTTGTAGAATTTCACTTTGGAATTCTCTTAATTCATGTAATTCTCCATTTTTAGGTATTTTCTTCTGTTTACTCATGTTTTGATTTTCTGCTGAAGCTGGATAAGGAAGGCCTCTCACCTTATTGTTTACTACTTCTCTTGGTTCTCCAACTACTGAAGTGATTGTCACTCCCTGGATAAGGTGGGGGCTGGATTAGGCTGGGGGCATCCCTCTGCCTCAACAATTTTGTTTCATTCCATATTTCAGTTCAACAACTTAAAAAAAAAATCTTACTGTGTACACAGCCCTGAAGATTCAAAGATGAAGTTTTCCCATTAAGATTTTGTTATTGTTGTCCAGTTGTGTCCAACTCTTCATGACCTTATTTGGGGTTTTCTTGGCAGAGATACTGGAGTGGTTTGTCATTTCCTTCTCCAGCTCCTTTTCCAGATGAAGAAACTGAGGCAAATGAGGCTAAGGGACTTGCCCAGGGTCACACACACACACACACACACACACACACACACATAATACACATACATATATACATACACACATACATATGTGTATATGTATGTGTGCATATAACATCCAGGTTGCATGGTGAATAGAACCCTGGCCCTGGAGTCAGGAGGACCTGATTTCAAATTTGACCTTAGATACTTCCTAGTTGTGTGACCCTGGACAAGCTACTTCACCCCATTTACCTTAGTTTCCTCATCTGGAAAAGGAGCTGGAGAAGGAAATGGCAAAACAGTCCAGTATCTCTGCCAAGAAAACCCCAAATGGGGTCACAGAGAGTTGGGCATGACTGAAATGACTCGACAATAATAACAACAGTTAGATATATAGATAGATAGATAGATAGGTACAAACCTAGATAGCCTAGATAAATAGATAGATAGCATGATGAGGTCAAAGGAGAAAGCAGAAACCAGGTAAAGGGCTCTAACCAGATTTGAGGTTTGAGAGAACCCTTTGAGCTAGTGAATCAGGGGAGGCTTCACAAAGAAGGCAGCATCTGAACTGAGCCTTCAAGCCTTTCAATGAGTAGATATCCGGGGGATTGGGGAACAGCTTTTGCAAAGACCTGACTGGAGGACAGTGTAGACTAGATCTTCAACTGAATAAGATGTCCTCAATGCACCTCCCTTCCAAGCCTCAAGAGATCCTGAGAAAGCAGGAAGCTTTTCCAGACTCTCAATGCTAACATAGAGCAGATCTAGGATTGATGTTCAGTTCCCAGGGCTCAAAAGCCAATGTTCTCTTCCCCCACGCTGCCAATTCAGCCGAACCTCTTGGGAAGGGGCAAGGGTGCAAGTGACAGGGTACAGGCTCTGGAAACCCCAACCTTGAACTCCTTGAATTTTCCTATTTGATCAAATAAGTCTCTAGCATTCACCTGAGGCTGTAATCCTACTAACTGGCCTTTCATTATTGCCTATGCTCAATCTCCTAATTCTGTTACCTTTGACCCAGCCCACCATCTAGACCCCATTCTGCTTTGGCCACGTGGTCTAGGTCCCTGGCATTCTCTGGTCCTTCTTTGCTACCTCCCAGTCACCTCAGCTTACTGGCCACTCCCATCTAGAACCTCCTTAGACCCCTTCTCACAGTTACCTCAGACTGCTTGGTCACTCCTAGATCCCTCCCACAGTCTTTCTGTATATGAGATCCATCCTGGCCTCCATTAAGGTGTTCAGATTCTTAAAATCTGGCCCATGACTCAGATTCAGTCTAGCCCACTTGTCAGTACGAGCATCCCAAATGTTCAGATTCCTTAAGAGTCTGACCAATATGGCAAATCTTTAATAAACCTTTGTCTTTGGCTAAAAGAAGGCTTGGGTTGAATTCATTTGGGCAGGACCCACATGCTGTTATTTCAGGGTCTCAGTACCCCTAAATCTCAACACAAGGAAGGGCCTAATGTGATTTGAGTCTGGAAGCAGATTGTCCCTTAGCTGAGGGGCAGCAAGAGAACTTTGCCCCAATGTCGAATGTCCCTGTTCATCTTTTTTGGCTCAGGAGTCAGGAGAGATGGGCAGCAGCAACACCCACTGGGAAGCTGGAGACCGTAACCACAGAACCCAGACAATGAAAGCATCCAGTCGAAGGAGGCTACGGTTGATGGAGACTCAGTCCCTGGGGAGGGAATTCGGGGCCAACTTGACCTCTGGGACAGAATCAGGTTTTCTGAATGGAAGTTTACAGAGTTCTCTTAAGCTTTGGCCAGATTGCCCTGAGCCAGGCTATACATAGGCAGTGATTAATACCTAATGGCCTCTTATAGCTAATATCAATGCCACTGAAAGGTTTTGGAAAGTCCTCTGGCTGTTTTCTCAGCTCCATCTCTGCTCTAGGGAAGGCACTTGACTAACCTGCTGACAGGCTCACCTATTCTAATGCAAAATCCACTTTCCTGCTGAGCCTCCAGAGAGGTTCCTGGAATAGATGGGAGCAGAGCGGGCTTTGTTACCTGAGTGGCTGCTTTAGGCCATGAGCACCTCCAGATCTGGAAAGCCATGCAGATACAAATTATGCTCCCGGCCAATGTGCTCATTAGAAACATTTCTCCTTGGAGCTGGGAGGCAGCACCACATAGACTAGAGGGATCCAGCTCTAAGCCAGGAAGGCCTGGGTTTAAGTCCATTCTCTGACACTGACTGGCTGTGTGACCCTGGGGAGGTCCCTTAACATCTCATTGCCCCGGGAAACTCTAAAGATTGGAGCTGCAACTAGCAGAGGGAGTTTCCTTATTGGGAAGCTCCCAGCCTCAGTGAAATTACAGGCATGGTCAAAAAACAAAACCAGACAAGACAAAAACCCAGCCCAGTAAGGCAGATAGTAAACAGCTATCCCATTTCGCAGATGAGCACACTGAACCTTAAGAGAGAAGGAGTGACAGCCATAACAGGCCCAAGGAGAATTCACACTTAGTCCACGCCCTGCTGTGCTGCCTCTAGTATGAGGAGGAAACAGCTTCTGTGTAGGAGGAGCAACCCCTGAAGGAGAGAGGAGACCTTGATGAGATGAGTGGATGAAATGAGGGTCCCCAGGACACTCCTGTCAGAGGATGTGGAGGGACAGGGAAGCTTGGACAAAGTTTTTTGAGGGGACAGATGCCCCTAAGGTCCTTAATGTGGGCAGAGAAGACCGACTCAGAACATCTATCTGGAGACCCCCCAGTCAGCCCCCTTGGACCCAGGACTGCCTGATAGCCCCTGGCAGTAGCGGCCCCCAGTGCCCCTGGGAACAGGTCTGCCTCCACACCTTCAGTCTCTCTGGAGGGAGGGGAGCAGTTTGGCCAATTCTCAGCCCCACTCCCAGCCCGCTCCTAGGTTCACAGCTTCTGTCACTTGAACTGGGCCTTCCTCCCAAGGCCTCTCCTCCAAGGTCCCTGAGAACCATTAGACTGTTACCTCCCCTGGTAATCCTCGGAAATCCATCCTCCATTTGAAGATCTATTTGCGCTTCCTGTCACAGCTGTTCTTCATCTAATGGATTCCTCAAGCATTTATTAAGCACCTGCTGAGTGCCAAGTGAGTCACAGTCCCCACCCTCTAGCAGCTTAGAGGAGAGACCAGGTGCATGGAGTAAATATGACTACACAAGAGATACAAAGTGGAAATGAGATAGCCAGGGTCACGAGCCTCATTGTCCTCAGCCTCTCTCTGGGTGGGGCCTTTCCAAGGGTGATCTGAGCCAGGGCTGGACTTCCCTCACTCTGGCCTCAGTTCCTTAATTTCCTGGTACCCTTGTCAAATGGATTGGCAGCTCTGAGCACATCTACACAGGACCCTTGTCTGTGCTGGCTTTGGGGGAATCCCCTTGAAGAGGTGGGGAGGGTTTTGGGGTTCTCCTAGATGCACAGAGGCACCCCAAGATCATGGGAAAAAGCTCCAGATCGTGGTGCTGAATCTGCCTAAGTGAATTCAGCCCAGATCTTCTTCCAGCCAGAGAAAAAGTTTATTAAAGATAAAGCATATAGGCCAGACTCCGAAGGAACCCAAACATTAGTGATCTAAATGGGGGCTAAGGTGGTCAGGTGACTTTACTAGTGGGCATGGGAGTCTCGGCCTCCAGGCTTGAGAAATTCCCAGTGTCTGAGTGGGGGTTGGGGTGGATAGGCCACGTGAGGTTCCTGAGGACTAGCGGGCATGAGGGGTCTCAGCCTCTAGGCTTGAGAACAGCTCAGCATCTGAATGGGGGGAAAGGTTAGTCTTAAGTACAGAGAGACTGGGGGAGGGGTCTAGGAGTGGCCAAGCAGTTTGCAGTGATGGGAGGAGGGGTCTAAGGAAATCTGGATGGGAGTGACTAGTAAGCTGGAGTGAACAGAACTCCTGGGTTCTCGTGGTGCCTAGCTAGGATTAAGGGTGGGATCTGTCCAGGAAGGCAAAACAATGGCATGAGAGGCCAGTTGAAGGGGGAGGTGATAAAGAAAAGGGTCCAGGTGAGAATTTCCATTTGGAATGTGTAAGAGATTTGAACAGGCAATAAGAATAGATAATGAAGGGAACTGGAATGGGGGGAGTTTGCTTTCAAAGGGCGTTTCTAAAACTTTAAGGTTTTCCTGGGACAGGTAGACAAACTGAAGCCAGGTTCTTTTTGGGGCCAGGAAGGAAAGAGCATTTGAAAAAGATTAAAAGGTGAGGCCAAGGCTTTGGAAAAGGGCTTAACAATAAAATAAAACTATTAGTGGCAAAGGTCTTGGCTTCTGAAACTGAATGAAACCCTCTTCACCCTTATCCTTTACCTTGTACCCTTAATGCCGAAAACTATCACATTCATATGCAAACTGAGAGCTTTTCATGAGCTGGTGGAGGGTGGCTTCCTTTACTCTTGTGCCCAACGGGCAACAGAGAGACTTGAGGGGGTGGGAATGGGCTGAAGCTTATTATCAAGATGAAGCATGAAGGGGAGTGGTGTGAAGGGAGCTGTAGGACAGGGAAAGCATCTGGACCAGCCAAAAGGCAACCGCCTCCCCATTGCACTCCTTGGATCCACTCTCACCCTCCCTCTCTCCTCCCCTCCCTTCTCCTCTCCTCTCTCCTCCTCTCCTCTCTCCTCTTTGCTCCTCTCCTCTCCTCCTTCTCCCCTCCTCCCCTAACTTCTCCCTTCCTTTCCTCCCCTCCTCTCCCTTCCCCTCCCCTCTCCTCTTCTTTCCCTTACCTTCTCATTTTCTTGCTTTCTTATTCTCATTTGTCCCTTGTCTGCAACACACACGCCTTCCCTTTTCTCCTTTCACTAACCTCTCCTTAGCCTTGACAACTTGTCTTACAAAATCAGCACCCCACCTTCCTCCTTGTATCCACTCCCAGTTTTAAGCTTTTTTGACATCCTTGAGAAAAATGCCGGTCTTCAAAAGATGAGACTTCAGAAGGTGTTAAGGAAGAAATCTGGGGTCATGACAAGGATCCCCTTACCACTCTTCCATTTATAATCATGGCATCCCCTTCCTTCTCAGTCCTGAAAGCTTGAAATGTGGAGTCTTGTCACACCCTCCCCCCCAATTCAAACATCAACCTCTTTTCCAATTCTTGTCTGTAGCAAACCTGTTACTTCTCACCCATGTACCCCTTCTCTTGTCCCTGCAGCCTATTTTCTGGTTCAAGCCCCACTTACCTCCCATAGATCATCTCCTAACTGGTGTCCCACCCTCCCCTCTCTTTGCCCTCTCTAAAGCCTCCAAGACTCAGCTTTCATATTTCTGGACAAGTGAGAAAACGTTATTGAATTGTGAGGACTGGGAGAAAACCTTCTTGCATTGTTTGAACCTAGCCCTGTGAGGCTGGACCACCTCTCCCTGCCCCATAGAGACCCTTAACTGCTGACCAAAAACCCAGTCTGACCTAAAGATTGAGGCAAGAGGTTTTCTCAGAATTGTACATCTCAAGCAGCCCATGTAACTTCTCCGAAAGCTGGCCCCCTCCTGGTCAGTCAGTTACTGTTTCCATGTTCCTTTGATTATTCACAGACACTTGAGGGAGAGGGACACAGCTTCTTCTGATTTCAGGGGATTGCACCTGTTTCCTCTCCTTCTTCCAACTTGGAAAGTTCCTAATCTTTCCTCCAATTAGAAATCAGATCACCTAATATTGTTTCCTGGTTAATTGTTTTCTTTTAATTAATTGGCCTTATCTGATTAATTGTTTTTAATGTATAAAAATCTATTTCCCCTCTATTCAGGGTCTAGTGCCAAGCTGAGGAGGTCTGGTCCCGATTTGTTGTGCGATTGGCACACTTTGCTTAATAAATTGATGTGCTTGGAAGCACAAACCTTTGTTTTCTCCATCATTTCATCTTTCATCTGCCACAGTGGAATGGGCACAAAATGGTTGCAAAGTAGTTTTGGGTGGGAGGGAGGGCGGGTGCTCCCAGCAGCTGGAGCAACAGAAAAGCCTTCCTGCAGAAAGTGGCACATTTACCTGGCAAGCCAGCCCAAGGAAGGCAATCAGGCTGGTGCATGGCCTCAGACTCATGACATGAATGAACCAGGAATGTGGTACCTGGGCAGAGGAAGACTCAAGAGGGGCAGGAAGCCTATGTTCAAGCATTAGAAGGGCTTCTCCATGAGGGAAGAATTACCCTTGCTCTGCCCGGTCCAGAAGCCAGATCCAGAAGCAATGGCAGTGGCGGTGGGGTGCTGGTGGAGAGATGCCAAGAAAAGGCCAGATGGGTCTCACACTAGGGAGAAACCTCCCAGTGCTGAGAGCTGTCCCAGAGCAGAATAGTCTGCCTAAGGGAGAGGTGAAATCTCCCTCAGGGGAGGTCCTCAAGAAGAGGATGGAGAACCCTTTGCCTAGGAGGTTAACCCCAGAGGGATCCTTGTCTGAGTAGGAGTTTCCATGGTTGACCCCTGAGGTCCTTTGTCACCCTGGGATTCTGGGATTCTTTATGGTCTGTCAGTAGCCAGCCCAATGACTTACCAGCCCCACTCCCCTTGCATCCCCTCCTTCATTCCCCATGGTTTGGGTCAAAATTTAGTCCTGGGGATAGCTTCTTTCCTCCTGAAGATGGCATCTTGTGGGAACAGGGTCCTGGATTCAGGAGAGTAAGCCTGGCTGGTGGGTGGACAGGATACCAGAAGTGACCCTGAATTTCCTGGCTTACCCGGACTTTGTGGTCTCTGGATCAACTGTCCCTTGGTCTAGGAATCCTCACATCTCCCTATGAGCATGGACTCTCCATTCCTCCCCCCAAGAGGATAAGGCTAGCCCTTTCAAGGGAAGAGATTTCTGAGCCCATCTGGGGTCCTTGGTGCCTTCTCCAAATAAGGACTTCTACAAACTTTTCTCTGCTTCACCTGTTTGTGGCCATCTGCACACAATCAACACCTCTCAAGAGAGAGGCGGGGCCCAGAATAGCAGCCCCCCACCCCCACCTCAGACATGCCAGTCCACCTGGCAGCTCTCAGCACCCATGCTGTCACAACTTCACTTGGTTTTCAAAATGCCTATATATATGTACACACACACACATAAACACATACATACATACACACACAGAAGGTTTATCAGCATTCTATATATCCCAATGAAAAAGGCAATTTTTTCTTTAGCTATAGCCTGTAGACACAGTCTTCCTAAAATGGCCTTGGGGGACAGGATCCCCAGGATATGAAGCATAGAGGGGCCTGGGCTGCCAGGGATGGAGTCTGTGCTTGCCCCCTCTGCAAATGGCAGAGATGGTGAATGGAATAGATTGGGCTGTCTTGACCAGCATTGAAGTGCCTGGGCAGCCCACTGGGCTCCTTGTCATTTCTGATTGTAGAGAAAGCAGACCTCTTGTTAGACCTCTGCCCAAGGCATGTGCTGGAGGAGCCCTGAGGGGTCAGAGAGGGTTTCCCTGGGCATCCTTCCAACAGTGTTAGAAGGAGAAGTAATCTAAGTCCTAGGTGACCACTTGGTCTCGAGGAATAAACATCCTTGCCCTGTGTGGTTCTGAAGGCCAGACTCTGCCCAGCTCTCGTGTTGCCCAAAACAAGAGAGAGACAGGTCAGGGTGTTGGCCCTGGCTTGGGAGATGTACTGAAGGGGCTGTGTCCTGGGGCCTGGACTTCTGGGTCATTCCCCTTGGCCATCACTGAGAGCTCGGGGGCATTGAGAAATGGGTTTGTCTGGCATTGAGGCCATAGCAGGCCTGGGGCCAACATTCCCATCATGATCCAGTGATGAGGCCTCTCCTCAGTTATCTTCATTGGCGGAAGCACAGGCGCAAGAAGAAACCCTCCTCCCATGTTGCTGTTCTTTAGTCTCTGCCTTCTTCCCACAGGGGGACTCTGGGACCCCGCCCAGATGGGCAGAATCTGGGCTGATCTGTGGCAGGGGCACACATCCCTTAGAGGCCATGGGCACTGTGCCAGCCACTGCCAGCTGCTGTTGTCTATGTGGAAGTCTAATACTTTGAGGGGCTAGGGACCTTCTGCAGGGGCAGGGCCCATGCCTTCCTCATCTTCGTGGTCCCTGAACAGAGCCCTGGGCCTATATGCAGTAGATTCTGAATATATCCTGGTCATTTGGGGCCTTATGTGTGGTACACCCCAAATATATCCCAGTCATGTTGGGCCTAAAATGTAGTAGGTCCCTAATATGTCCTCGTTGTGTTGAAAACCACTAAACTGATGAGCTGTGTGATCTTCCCAGGTGGCCCCTTCTCTTTCCTGGCCTGGGTGGGGGTCTCCCCTCTGTACTTTCTGTATCCTGCCCCCAAGTCCCCTTCCTTCTATTCCTGTCTTGGAACCCAGTCCCAGAATCTCTCCCCCAGGTCAGTGTTGATTTCCACGCCATTTTCCGTTTTTCTCCATCTTCTATAGTGATCCATCACACTGAACTTGGACAGGCAAGCCTGTCTTCATTTCAACCCAAATTCCTTCTCTTACCTCCTCCTTCCTCCTCCTTTGGCATCTTCTATTGTCTGAGAGTCAGAGATGAAGAAGGACAGCATTCTGGGTGCGGGGAACAGCCTGTACCAAAGAGGTAGGATGTAGAGCATTATGGACAGGAAACTACCCACAGCCCAGTTTGGCTGGAACATGGAATTCATAGAGGGGATCAGGATGCAAAAAGCTTAGAAAGCCAGACTAGAGCCAGACTGTGAAGGAATGAAACCCCCATTTGTGTCTAACCTGAGGACAGTCAAGGCCCCTCATCCTCCGAGGGGCCTCAGTTTCCCTTATTGTTCCGCAGGTCCTGGCTGAGGCCAGACAGAGAGTGAATCTTGCAGACTGATGCTCTTTTCTGGTCCCCACACTGAAGATGATGCCATCACCCCTTCCTGAGGCATTCTACTCATTCTAGTACCACAGTCTTTCCCATTGAGCAGTTATACTTTTGCCTTTGATCTTCTGGCCCTGGCCTTGGGGGCTGTAACCAGAAGAGGGGAGGGGAAGAAATTGGGAGGGGCCTTCCTGGAGGTCAGGCCTTCAGCCTTGGCCTTGTGTCCAGTGAGAGCTTCCCATTCAGAGGCAGGTTAATGGAGGTATTATAATGGGCAGGGAGACACACAGAAGGGCAAGGAGTTCAAACTGGGTAAAGAAAGGGTCGGGGAGGAGGCAGTCCCCAGTGGTAGGGGGGAGCCGGGCTAGGTTTGCCGTAAGAGTAACAACAATTACCCTGGGGATACACATCGGCCCTAGAGGGAGAACGAAGCCCTTTCTAGCTTGGAGACTGTGCCTCTCTTGGGAAAATGGGTCCAAAAGAACAAGACTTGGTCCCAACCCGAGGTCTCAAGTGTCTTCTCCCTACACAGCTATTACAACAAAGGCTCCTGAGGCTCAGCTGTGGATGTGGGACTCCCTTGTTCAAGGACCTTCTGTAGCTGCTTCCTGATCTATTACACCGGGCTCAGTTCTCCAGCCCGGCATTAAAGACTCTTCCACAGCTGGCTTCCATTGGCTTCTCCAGCTTTTTTTTTTTCATTTACTGCCTTGCAGGAGTTCCAAGCTCTATCCAAATGGAATTATTGGCTGTAGCTCAAATTCCACAGACCATCTCGTCTCTCTACACCTTTAAACAAGCTAGCCACCATGCCTTGGGACGAGCTCCCCATTCTTTGCTTTTCCCATTCATCATCTTCCCTTGAGACTGACCTCAGGGAAGCCCACTCTCCTTCCCTGCTTGGAGTTTCCCTCTCCCTCCTCAGTTTCCCTTGGGAGGTGCCTATTTGTGCAGGAGCTCTATCCCCTGGTAGGTCATAGGCTCTTGGGACTCAGGGTTCATGTTCTTGTCCCTGGGAGAAGCAACCTGTCTCCTCCAGAATGGAGGCTCAATCAGTGTTGAACGGAATTAACAGTTTCTGAGCAGGGCAATGGGGTGGCCAGACCTTTGCCACAGGAAAGTCATTTTGGTAGCTGGGGGGTGGTGGTGGTGGCTGCCATAGGGCCAAGATGCAGAAAGAAAAGGAGGAGAGATTCTGTGGAAAAAGTCCAGGAGAGAAAAGGAGTTGCCCAGTAGCCAAGTCAATTCCTTTTCCTCTTTATTCTCCTAAGCCCCAATTACTTTACTATAGGTCTGCTTGTGTTCTCCACTGGTACTATAGATGACCCAGCATTCCATAGAATGTGTCTTGTTGCCTGGCACATAGTAGGCACTTCATAAATGCTTGTTGACTGACTGACTTTGAGGGCACAAGGAATCTGGACTTAGAAGGCACCACCGTAGTCATCTGGTTGAACATCCTCCATCTTGCAGAGGGCGTAAGAAGCATGACCAAAGCCTGTTGATCTCCACATCCCTCCCCAAGTTGCTCTTGTCTGGGTCTGTCCTTACATTGAACTGCAACTTCTTCCTGTTTTATTTATGTCAACAATGTCCAATTTAAGGATTCTTGTTCACTCTGAATCTTCACTCTATCCACTGTGCCAGCCCACTACCCAAGAGACTTTTATGTAGTCAGCTAGGTGGTACCATAGTGCACAGAGCACTGGGCTTGGAATCAGGAAGACTCATCTTCCTGAGTTCCAATCTGGTATCAGACACTTGCTAGCTGTATGACTCCAGGTGAGTCACTTAATCCTGTTTACCTCAGTTTCCTCATCTGTAAAATGAGATGGAGAAGGAAGTGGCAAACCAGTCCAGTATCTGCCAAGAAAACTCCAAATGGGAGCATGGAGAGTTGGACACAACTGATAAACAACTGAATAATAACAAGAACAAAATATTAACTTCACAGAATGAGGGATGTGTATTAGTGCTGTATCTGTTTAAAATTAGGCACCTAGGGTGTGGCAGTCCCAAACACTACAATCTTCATCAGCATTAAGAGAGACAGACTGTGACTAATATGGAATATGTTTACATCACTGCACATGCATAATCTAGATCAAATTGCTTGCTGTCTCAGGCAGGGAAGGATGGGAGAAAGAGGGAGAGAATTTGGAACTCCAAATTTCAGAAAACGAATGTTAAAATTTGTTTATGCATGTAATTGGAAAATTGGAAAAAAATGAAATATGAGAGAAAGTGAGAGAGAGACAGAGATAGAGACAGAGAGAGACAGAGACAGAGACAGATATGTTGTTGTTGCTGTCTCCAGCAGCAGAGAGATAACAGTGCCTCCCTCTTCCACTCTGGATGGACGTCATCTGGAGTGGACTGTGCTCAGGTCTGGGCACCAGAGTTTTAAGGAGAACTTGGATCAACTGGGACATATCTGAGGGAGGGCAGCCAGGATAGGGCAGAGCCCCAAGGTCATGTCACATTGAAGGCATTGGGGACACTTAGTTTGAGTAAGAGAAGACTCGGGAGTGTACTGGCTTCTTTCAGACCTTTGAAGTGGGGTCCCATGGAGGAGGCTACAGTTTTGTTTCGTTGGCCACCAGAGGACAGAACCAGGAACAACGTGGGGAAGCTACATTGGTAAAAGGGTGGGGGAGGGAGAGGATCCTCATACTTCAAATTCCCTGAAAGCTCAGGGGTGGGGGGGCGGAGCTTCAGGCTTTTCTGTGTCTGAATCACTGCCCCCACCCCAAGTAACTCCCAGGAAATCTTGACAACAAAGCTTACAGACACTTTTAATTGGGATCCTTCCTAAATGGAGGCTATGGGTTTCCTTCCAACAAAGGCACTCAATGGCACTGGGGGGAGGGAGGACAGTAGCTTATTTCCTCCACCACTGGAAATATTTAAGACCCAAAGACCTACAGATGCACATAAATGCACGTAGTCAGTCAACAAACACCCATTATGCACTGCTCTATGCTAAGCACTGTGCTGAGTGTGGATACAAAGAAAGGCAAAAGCAATGGGCCCTCCCAGAGCTCCCCTCCTAATGGGGAGACAATATGCAAATGACCCTGTTTGTATGAGATACAGAAGAGGAAGTACCAAGGCCAGGTCATCTCCCAGGGAGGCAAGGTACCAGCAGTGGAGGAACCGGGAGAGTTGTCCTCCTGATGGTGAGGTTTGGGCTGCCCTGAAGGAAGCCAGTGAGAGCATTGAGAGCATCCCAAATGATGGACCACATGAGGACCAGCCAAGCCTGAGGCATGGCTATGGTCAGGAGATGGGAGACCCGCACTGCCAGACTGAAGAGGATAGAGGGGTGCGCAGTGGGACAAGACCAGAAAGGGAGCAAGGGGTCAGATTGCAAAGGGCTTTTAAAGACAGAAGATTTTATGTTTGATTCTGGAGGATGTACAGAAACCAGCAAACATAAATCAATAAGCCACCCTGCTCATTGTTCTCAGCTGGGATGTAAAGACAACTTCCTGAGGCTGCTAGCTGCCATTTGCCAATCACCTCCCAAGATCCAGATCATCTTCTTTGGCTCTTTAGTACTCCAGGGCTCAGGCTGGTTCTCCACTTTAGGGAAAACACACAGGCCTCTCCTTTTATCCTTACCAGGTTCCACTCCTCTTCTCAGACTTTTTCAGACAACACCCTCACTTGGGTACCTCTCCACACCCCTTTCTTAACTCTCCTTCCCATCTAGAGTAGTCTTCCCCCATTAGAATGTAAATTCTAGAATAGAGTGGGGACTGCTCCTCTTTGTATGCCTAGAGTTTAGCACTGTGCCTTAATCCACATGCTGGAGATAAAAGCTTTCTGCTACAGATAACTATGTAGTTAAGCTTAGGGTTCTGGGACTGTTCTCCTAGACTTCCCCAACCCTCCCAGGCTTAGCTGCAAATGGATTTGAGCTAGAACAAAAGGTAGGCTAAGGAGGCTTTGTCATTGTTCTTCATCTGTTTAGCCCCAATGCTCATCTTCATTCTGGCTATTCTCCAGCCAAAAAAGACTGAGGGCCATGAAGCTGTGTTTTGGCCACAGAAAACCTCAGTGGCCCAACACATGAGCCTCCTTGTTCTTACTTTGGCTGGTTCACAAGGGCCATGTTCTGCCCCCAGCTAGTACTGTTCACTAGCCTTTACTTGTACATAGAAGAAGTCTTGCCAGAGCTCTGGGCCCTCAAGGATGCCCCCTTCTTATTTGATGGACCAGTAGATGTTCCTGCCTCCACTTCCTGCCCCTCTCCGGCTTCCAGGATCTGGGTCTTCTGGCCTGGTGATCTTCACCACTGCTAACTTGCTTTTCTCTTTGAGGCCTCAGTAATGCAGAGCTAGCACATGGGCACTGGGAGGTTCTGTGGGTCTGGGTCCTGTGTGCTTAGTTCTTAATGATTAGGGAGAGCTCAGTAGCCCTTGTCCTCCTAAATCTAGTAAGAGGCTAACCATTGTACCAGTGAACTGAGTGATCCCATGAAACTGATGTCCACATACTCTTGAATTGAAGAAGGCAGGATCATATGCAGAGGGTCAGAGATCAATTAGTCCACAGAGCCTCTGGCCAATCCACAGTCCCCTAGATTGGCAGCCTTCAAGCCCCTGTCTGTACCCTGGAAGGGAGAACTCCCATCCAGCCCTGATGGGAGGCTGATGGACAACCAGAGCCCAGCTCAGTGGCTCAAGATAACTTCTCTCCTCTCCTGAATGGCTGAGCCAGAAGCTTAATCCTCAGCTTTCCCTCCTTCCTTCCTGGTATGGCCAACACTACATGCCTCAACTCTGGCCCACTGTGCTAGGTTGGGCTTGTGAAATGGTTGCATATGTTTCTGAGGACATTATGGAGATGTCAAGAAGCCATGTCATCTTTCTGGCCCCCTACACCTGAGAAGATTGTGAGCTCCCCCTGGACTTGTCCTTCCAAGTATCATCTGCCCTGTATGACCTTCTACTGGGTTGGCCTCAGGCTGTGGTGACTGTTGGGCTGCCTTCCAGACAGGTGCTCCAGGGGTAGCCACACCAGCTAGCGACCCCTCTGGACTAAGACAGATATCTGGGTCCTTCATCTCAGATGAATTTCTGTGTCAGATCCTGGCAGCCAAGGTGGCCAAGCTCCCTCCCAGAGCTTCATTTGGCTGGTCTTCCTTTTAGTATCCTCATGTCTTGTGAGAACAGAGACACTTCTGAAGATGGGAAGCCAGGACAGCAGGAAGGTGAGGGCCCTGCCTCATACAGACTTCTTAGCCTTTGCAGACAGAACCAGTTAGAAAAAAGCATGAGGCCCAGCCTTCAAGCTTGGGCATTCAGTTTCAAACAGCCATTGACTTCATGCCTTCGATGGGGCCAGGCCCAAAGGCTGAAGGTGGTGGGGGTCAGAGAAACAGAACGAACATTGAAAAATTAAGCCAGAGCTTTGTCCAGGGCTCCTTGTGTGCTCAGTTGGCCATGAACTCTTTTCTTGGCTTCTAAAAACAGTGCCCTCAAAAACCAGTCTACAGACCTACTAAGTGCTTTTAGGTCTTGGTTGCATTAAGAGGGGTGGAGCTTCTAGAAACAAACATGTGATCATGGGACCACCTGGTCCATCACTTCTGGCCTCTTGTTCAGCTCTGGGCACCACATTTTAGGGAGGGCATTGATAACCTGGAGCATAGCTGTGAGAGGGTAGTCATGTTGGGAAAGGACCAAGAGTCTGGAATTGCAATGAAAAAAAAATCATTTGGCAGTGAATGTGTTAAAAAAAAAAAAGAAAAAGAAAAAGAAAACCACTCACCAGCACATGATGTGACCACATCATCCTTCATTTTTACTTCTCAGAGACAAAGTGATCATTTTCTGGGCTAAGGATAAATTGCTGGAAAAGTCTGATTGTTGGTACTATTTTAAAGGCGTTGTATCAGGTAAGCACCTGGGCTCATGTGAGAGTGCTGAATTGCTAAGCCAACCTTGAACAACCAGAGTTTTCCTGCAGCTGCAGAAGGAATATTTCCTTCCTCCAGACTAATTCATTCTCAATTAAGAAACCATTTGGGAATTGAAAAAGAGGAAAAGCTTCCCTCTCTGAATGAGCAGGAGGAGGAAGCTGAGAGCAGTTTTGCTGTGATCATTGAGAATTCCGAAACACATATGCTTGTTTGGCTAACCTCATTACATGTGCTTGTTGGTGAGGAGAAATACACAGAACACACAGGCCTGCTGTTGGAGTTAAATGAAACCACTCAGATATCGGTTGTTTGGGCGGATTTCATTGTCTTTTTAATGTTGTGTGGCAGGGGTATTCCCTGAACATCCCCAACTAGCCTATTGAGTCAGAGACGCTTCACCTCCCAGTGACGGATGGGTGTCTGCTTCAATTAGCTGCCGTCTGTGAAAGCGTCCAATCAGCTCCAATCTTTCCACTGAAGCCATAAAACCCATCTGGACAAATCAAAACAAATCCCAATCACTGAATTTCAGATCTAGAAGCAACCACAGTGGCCTCAAGGCCAACTCAGACCCCAAAGGATTCCCTTTCCAATACACTGGATTTTGGTCACGCAACTTTGTCTGAAGATCTCCAGTGAGAAGGAACCCGCCATGTTCTGAGGCACCCCAGCCCTGGGGTGGGATAGCTCAGGTCTACCTCTAAGCTAAGAAGCCTTTGCCTCACTTCTCTCTTTGGTTGTGGAAAATATGCTGAAAGATGATGCCAGGGCTCAGGAATAAAATGTTCAGAGACAAGGTAAAGAGAACCAAACCCAGCATTCCTGCTGATGAATGAACAGCATGGTTCAAAGCCAGGGGCTGCAGATGCATATAAGCGTTTCCTTTGAAACTCCGTATTCTTCAATGGTCCTCCTTAGATTGCCCCAGAGAGCCTTTCCTATTAAGCAGTGGTTGCATGGAGAATCCTTCCAGCTGGGTACAATGGGGTCATTATGACCTACAAGAACCATTGACCCAAGGCTCCAAATGAACATGAGAGTTCTAGCTCCTGGTTCTGGGTGGGTGGAAGGGCCTCTTGACTGAAGCTCCAGGTAGAAGCCTGAGGGAGCCCTAGAAAAGTTTCCACAGAAATGTGAAGGGGTCCACATGCTGTGTGGGAGGACACAGAGTGGGAGAGGAAGAGGACAGCCACAGTCCGGACATTGCTCAAAAGTGACCTTGTCAGAACTTGGACTCCTTCCTTACTCTAAGGCTTCGCTGGGTAAGCAGAATTGGAATGAAGCGACCTGCTTCATGTGGGCCACCATCACTGGGCCTGAGGGAGGTCCCCGGGGTTTAGGCAGGACTTTCTAGAGCCTACAAATCCCCCTGTGCTGGCTATCCACTGCTTTGCCCTTTATGTTAGCCTAGATCACATGGGACACAGTTGAATTGTTTCTTTTAATTTTATAGTTGGAGACGTAGACTCACAGACAAAGAAGCGACTTCAGGGAATGCCAGCTATGTTAAGGTCTACAGTGGAATAGGCCTGAAGCATCATCTTGACCAATGTCCTCATGGTGTCAATGGGAAAACTGAGCCTGCAGAGGGGGGTGGCACATATAGGGTCATGGAGCTTCTGTAAGGGAAAAACCATCCCACCCTAAGGTTGACACTTTTTGTTTAAATCTGAAAACACGTAAGCTTTCCCTTTTTGGTTTGTTCTCCAGTCCATAGACTCATAGAGCTAGAGGGGACCCTAGAGGCTATCTAGGCCCACCTGCCATTTCCAGCCGTGGGGCCAGAGACCCAGAGACCCAGAACAACCTGCTCATTCCAAGGCCCGCACTGTCCCTCATCAAATGAGAGAGTATTTACCGAACACTTAGTGAGAGCCTGCAGCATGCAGTGAGGAGATCCGAGGTGGACACAAAGATTACAGAGTCACTTAGAATATTGGTTGATATTTCCACAGCACAGCAAATCTTGAAAAAAATCCTATCATTTTTACATGACCATCACTTCGGAAAACATCCCTTCCCTGCTCCTCTAGCTATTTCTTTTAACAAATAATTACAACCAAAGGGGAGGAAAAGTCACCTCGTGTTCCTCACCTCCTCATCTTCTAAATCTCAGCACAAATGTCACCTTCTCCAGAAGCCTCTTCAGATTCCCCCATCCAGTCAGAAATCATGTTCCCCCTCAATAGCATATCCTCTGGCCAGCTTCCTTCCATGTTGCCCCATGGGTATCACCCCATCGCTCCTTCCTCCTCTTGCTTTGAGAATTCTAGAAAAATCGACATTACCATTCCTGTGTAGGACATGTCAGTCAATTACCTAATGACCCCACTCTCCATCCCTGTCACTACTGAGACTGGAAGAATACTCCCGATCCCTATGCCCAACATGTGCCTCTCTATTGCCTTCTTTAGTTTGCTCCAAAGGTAGTGATGTTCTATGTCTCTCACACATATAGCAACACAAGTAAAATGTTGTACTGAATAAATGGGTTTTTGCTGTCATGGGAAGCTTGGGGGTCTGTAAGACAGCTTTGTAATCTTCCCAAAGCAGTCCATCCTGCTCTCCTCCTTCTTTTTCACTTTGGGCTCAGTTCATGGTCCATTTGTTCTGTGAGTCCAAGATATAGTGTTAGACGAGCTCCGGAGGTTGGCTGTTCAGATTCGTGCCCTAATCTGACAATGAATATTCTTCATCCACTTGGTCTAGCCTGTGTGGATGGAGAGGCCACAGTCTTTTGAGTGATCCCAGATGTCTTCCAGAAAGTTTTTCCAGTGCTTTGGGGCCTCATGCAATCAGTGCAATGTCTTCCACAGTAGGAGCATCTGGACCTCAGCATTTGTAAGGAATCCTTCCTGGACTTGGATTGTGTGTCATATCCCCTCTAACACCAGGGTGGAAACGTCTCCCTGCTTGACGCCTCCTCTGAAGTTTATGATTAGAAAGCCATTGAACAGGGCTCCTTCTGTTGTTAGGGCACTCAGCACAGTATTTGCAAAGCATGTAGTAAGTGTTTAATAAATGCTTATTGACTGCCTGGCATCTTCTAAGGAATCCTGGACACTCCAGGCACAGATAAGAGAGATGTCTGGTTCTAAATGAGCCTGTTTACTCTGCCAAGCCAAGTACTTGTTTGCATCAGCACACAGTGAACCCAGTGGACTTAGATTTTCTACATCTTTTTGCTAAAGGTGAGATGGCAGAGATGTGGGCCGGTGTTGAATATCACTTGTGAAATCCTGCTGGAGACTCACTGAATATAATGTGCAGTTGGACACAGAAAAATACATGCTGGAAAACGTGGTTTTGTGTCAAGGAATGAAAGAGGCCGAAGGCTCCCTGGGTGCTCAGAAGCCTCACGCCTGGATGTCTTTCATCAAAACTGGACACCTGCTGTTCGCCAAACCCGTCTTTCCTCCTCTGCCTTCGGTGCCTTTGTGAAAGTGGCACCCCATGCCAGGAATGCCTGTCACCTCCATCTCCACCTCTCAGAATCCTGATCCTCCTTCAGAGCCCAGCTCAGGTATCTCCCCCTTTGTGAAGCCTTCCCTAATCCTCCCAACAACAATTTCCTTCTCAGGTTGTATATACCTTTTTGTAAACACTTTGCATGCTCCAAGTAGGACTTCAAGTCCTTGAAGCGAGGGATGATTCCCCTTTTGTCTAGGTATCCTCAATCCCTGCCAATGCCTTTGACCAGCTCAGTGCATGATAAATGTTGATCAGATTGAAATGGATCAAACCAAACTTAATGTGTCTTAACAGTTAACAAATGACTCATTATTGATGTAGCCTCTAATTCACTGGTCAGAGCAAAGCTTAGAATCCTTGCCTAGTGAGATGGAAGGATAAAGACACTGATTTAAATTACAACAGACCCAATCAACTCATTTGAAACAGCAGAACACTTCTTAAAATGAGAAATGAAAAAAAAAACCCAGCCCTAAATCTTGAAGACATTAACTCTTGTTTTCACCATTTCTTTAAGAAATGTGGCTGGCATGAAACCCTAGATTGTAAGGTCCTTGAACTAGAGGCCCATCTTTCTCTTATTTGTAACCCCAGTGGTTAGCACAGTGACTGGCACAAAGTAGATACTTAATAAATGTTTATCATATTGTATCCTCAGCCAGCAGACACTGGATCACAGTGAAAGTCCATTGGCAAATGATTATAGGAGAAGATAGTGGGAGACTGTAAGGACTCTTGAAATAGAGAGAAGTGGGTGAGGCAGAAATGAGCCTCCAAAGACCTAAGTACCCAGCCCAACTAGGCCAGCTAATGTGTAGAGTTATCGGCAAGAGGGCAATAAACAAGGAAGTGATCTCTCCCCATTGCCACAGCTTTCAGTTATCCATATTGAAAAACTAGCCACTGCAGGTACGTCATGCCACCCCATGGGCCACTATGAAGAAGGAGCAAGAATCTGCATGGAGACGAAAGTATGAAGGCAGAACCAAGATGGTGGAGCAGCAGGAAGCTGCAGAGTGAGTTCCCCCTCCCCCACCCCAAAACTCCTCCCAAGAGATCTAGAAAATGCACTAGCCCAAATCCTGATAAATTCAAGAAAAAGTCACAGTGAGTCACTTTCCAGTCTGGATGGCACAGAGAGACAGACAGAGAGGTCAAATGGATACTGAGGAATGGGTCTGGCCAGGAGTATACTTCAAGAGCATTGCAGCACCCAGGGCCCAATTCGTGCACTGATGCAAAACAGGGCCCTATACCTATGATAGGTCTTGTGCAGGCTGTGGGAACAGGTGCCTCTTGGGAACTTTGTCATTCACTCACTACCAAGTTCCAGATCACAGATCTGTATATCATTAAAGGTCTATCCCTGACACATGCACTTACCATGTGACTACACTCAGGTTTTTCTAGGTAAGTTATTCTTGGTTTTAAGGCTACATCCTTTGCCTTCTGAAATACTGCATTGCAAGCTCTCTGCTCCACTTTAAAGTAGTTGCTCTTAAATCATGGGTGTTCTTGACTGTGGTTCCTCAGCACTATTCTTTTTTTATTCTGTATGCTTGCAGTATTTTTTTTTCTTTGACTTGGAAACTCTAGATGTTGACAATGATATTCCTAGAAGTTTTTATCCAAGGGTATCCTTTAATAGGTGACTGACTGATTCTTTGTAGTTCCACTCAGCTCTCTGGTTCTAAGAGATCTAGACTGTTTTCTTTTGTGATTTCTTCAAAGATAATGTCTGGAATCTTTTTTTGGTCACATCTTTCAGGTAACTCAATAACCTCTACATTTTTTCTCCTTAATCTGTGTGTTAGGTCAATTGTTTTTGCTAAGATTATGTAATTGTTTTTTTTTTTTAATTTTTTGATTTTGTTTTAACATGTCCTATGATCTCATGAATTGTTTCTGTTTGGTCCATTTTAATTTTCAGGGAGTTTGTTGCTTGTATGAGGTTTTATAGCTCTTGTGCCAAGCTGATGATTCTCTTTCCAATTCTTCCTCCCATCACTTGTATTTCTTTTCCATTTTTTCTAGCACTCTCATTTAATTTATATTTAAAAAAGACATTGTGACTCTTTTTGAACTCTGGCTTCATCCCTTCCAGAAATTCTTGTTGAATTTCCCCCTCAGCTATTTTGTTCTTTTAGTATTTGCTTATAGATTTTTTAGAGTTGTTCTCTTCTTGTTTTATGTCTTGAGCATCCCTGTCAGTATAATAGCTATTTAGGGTGAGATTCCTTTTTGGTTTGTCCATTCTTCCAGCTCGTCTCTGCCTTTAAACTTGATGTTAAGGCCAAGCTCTTTGAACTTCTGGAGGGAAGGGCTGGGCTGCTCTTGCCACTGCTTTCTTGGGGGCATTGAGTGTTGTGTTATTCCACAATCTCAGGGATGGCTCAGACTTCACAACCTTTCAGTGTTCCCAAAATGGTCTGATTCAGGGCAACATCCAATCACTGCCCCTTGGTCTGAGCTCTGCAGGTTTCTGATCTTGGTTTGTACCTGAGCGTGAGCAGATGCTGCTGGACTTGGCCCCTCTCAGCCAGCTGGAAGGTTCTGCTGATTCAGAGGGACAGAACTACAGACTTCTCTTTGGTCTGAGGTTCCTGTCCTGGTTATTCCTCTGCAGGCTTCAGGATAGTATGGGAGTTAGAACCGACAGTCTGCTTAGCTGCTGGGGTCAGGGCCACACAGTTTCTGTTTCCTTATGAATTTGTTCCTCTGTCAGTACACAGTCTAGGGCTTGAAATGGCTTTCTACCCCCTTTCCACCCCTAAATGCCACCCCAGAAGGCAAATGATATAGCCTTACAACCAAAAATAACTTACCTAGAAAAACCTGAGTATAGTCACATGGTAAGTGTGTGTGTCAGAGATAGACCTTTAATGAAATGGAGCACTTCCAAACATTCCGATGAAAAGATCAGGGCTGTGTAGAAACTTTGAAGTGCAAATGCAGGAGTCAAGAGGAACATTTAAAAAGGTAAAAATGAATAAATAATTATTGTTGTTTGTCCTTCATTTTTGAAGAGGACCAGTGACATCACGGGTGATGTCTTGACTTGTGTGTGAATTAGATTTCAGTGAGGCAGAGCTATACAAAGTTGTTAGGCTCACTCTCTCTTCCAGTCATCAAAGTCCAGCGTCAAGACAAAAGTCAGGATGACTGGAGATGTCTGGAATGCAGTGAATGACCTTGGCACCTTTTCTGTTTGACCAAGCTCTAAGTGCTCCATAGCACCTGCTTCAGCTGCCTTCATGGCCACTGGAACAAATTGTTCTCATCCACTCATTCCCCCAGGGGAAGTCTTTACATGTTTGAAGTAGACACTCCCCTAACTCATTGGTTTGAAGTCTATTGGTTACCCTCAACCTGGTTTAACCTGTCTGCCAAGACAGTTTAACCAAGGTGTGGCTACTGGGCATGCTATAGCTTCTTGGAGCCACAGGTAAGTTGGGTGAAGGTGAACACCAAATGTGGCTGGGCAGTCCTGAAAAGGGCTCAGCAAGCCCTCAAACCATAGGTGGCAGCCCTCCCTGGTGCCAGCCTAGGTGTCAGGAGGACCTCAGTCCAGATCTGGCATGACACTTACTAGCTGGGTGACCATGGCAAATCACTTACCCTGTTTGCCTCAGTTTCCTTATCTATAAAATGAGCTGGAGAAACAAATTGGTAAACCACTGTAGTGTCTTTGCCAAGAAAACCCCAAATGGGGTCACAAAGAGTCAGATATGACTGAAACGACTGAACAACAAAGCTGAGGTGAGGGAGAGGAAGCCCATAGGTTTGGAACATTGCATATGTTGAATGATTGTGAGGGATTAACCAAGGATAAACTACTTAGATTCTAGCATAGGGAAATGATATCTGTGACCTCTCTGAATCCCATTATCATTAGGAGTTATAAAGGAAGTTCAATAGAAGATATGCTGCCCAGTAACTCTCCATTAATTAAGAAGATTTAAGAAAAAATGGAAAGGGAGGGGAAGAAGAACATACTAGGAAGATTAGGAACATTTATCTGACCTAATTGTAGTGTGCAACTAGAAGTCTGTACAAAGAAGAAGGAAGGGGTTAGGGGAACAGATGATCCTTGAACTTTACTTTCTCCTGAACTGAAAGGAGGGAAAAATATACACACACATTTGGGTCCAGAAACATATTTCACTTAAGAGGGAAATTGGAGAGAAAGGGAAGAAGGGAGGAGGAATGAGAGAGAGGGTAGATGAAGGGAAGGATTATATCTAAGCAAAACAAACTCTAAGGATGTACACAAATATCTTTATAGCTCTTTCTATTGTGGTAAAAAGTTGGATGCTGAGGCATGCTGATTGGTTGGGGCATGGCTGAATAAGTCATAGTATACAAGTGTGATGGAATCTGATTGTGCTGCAAGAAATGAAGCAGAGATGGTTTCAGAGAAAACTGGGGAGACTTGTGTGAAGTAATGTAGAAGAGTGGGCAGAACCAGAATGACTGAGACAATAGCAACACTCTTGTAAAGACAAATGGCTTTTGAAAGAATTAAGAACTCTGATCAACCTAGGGACTGGCCATGATTCAAGGAGACTACTGATTAAACATGCTATCCACCTCCTAACAGAGAGCTGAGACTCAGGATAGAAATAAAACTTTTTTTGGATGTGGAAAATTAGAAAATTTGTTTTGTTTGATTATACAGGTTTTTAGCAGGGGTTTGATTTTCTTTACTTGTCGATCAAAGAGGGGACAGGACTATGAGTGGAGAGAAGGCAGATTTTTACAAATTTAAAAAACAAGTTAATAAAAGAAGGTAAAAATGGGAAAAGTGACAGAATCTGACCTAATGGGCAAAGAAGATATCTATTCTGGAGCTAAAATAATGTTAAGCACATTCTGGGATCAGTTTTCTAAGTACCTCGAAGAATCAAATATACAAAAATATCGTAAAAAGTCATGGTAGGACTTATAAAGATAAGTGAGGAAGGTGTGGCTACCTATGCCTCTGTTCTTGTTTCTACAAAATCATTATTAGAATGGTCTATTTCTTCATTCAGAGCATCCTTGATGAAAGCACCAAAAGCAGACAGAGAAACTTTTGCCGGCACTTTTTATTTCTATTATACACCAGAGTCCCATGGCTAACAGAAAGAATGAGTAATGCTAGTTCATCGCTTCCTTTGTTTGTTGACTTTCAAATATCCTTTGTCTCAGTAGAACAATGGATAGGTCTAAAATGTCTGCTCAGATAAGGATTCACCTTGGCAGACGTGGAGCTGACTTTGTCCAGTGACTTGGCTAAGTAGGTACAGACAGAGCTTTGGGTCACTGGTTCTTCCCCTTGGATTCCCAAGGGCTTGTCTCTGGTCTTCCTTCTCTCTGTTGGGTACTTAGCTCTTTCACTGCTGCCCAGATCCTGAGGTGTGGTTGATGAGGGCCTTGCCTCAATGGAAGAGGAGTCCCTACTTGCTTAGGGGAGGGGCCTGGCTCCAAATAGGCCTCCAGGCCCCTTCCTTCACCAGCCTCCATGTTTCTTTTATGGCCTAGGCTTCTGTGCTGAGCCCTACCTGGGAAGTCAGTGTTCCTGCTCCCTTGTCTTCTCCTGGATAGAACAGTAAGAGTCTGTTACCAGGGATGCTCAAACTTGGTCATTGTCCTAGGGGAAGCTGCCTGGGGTCACTTTAGGCAGGCCAGAAACACAAAGCTGAGAGCTTGTTTGCACTCCCGGAATGGGACCGGATAGGGAGGTGCAGCTGGTGATTCAGAGAGCAATCTTTAAGCATTTAAATTCTCTCCTGTGATTTCATTAAGAGATGTGGGGTTCCGGTTTCTTGTCCGGTGGTCATCTCTCTGTGACTTGTGTCGATTTCCCTTTCCTGGGGTTTTTGGGGTGCTGACAACTGCTCTTCTCCCTTGTCACCAGTGTGTCCTACGGGAACCGCAGAAACCAGACTTTGACCTAAAAGGGGCACCCTTGGATCTCAGAGGTATAGGCTTTGAGTTGGGGCTCTGAGCACCCACCCTGGAATTGGCCATGGTCCCGATCTCTGAGAAGCCTCCAGCATGGAGAGCCCTCTTTGCTGACATCCCTGCTCTCTACCCATCTTTACTGGAGGCTGAGATGTGGCTTGCCCATAGACGTTTATCACACTCTTCCAGTGGGCTGCCCGGGTGATGTGCTGTTTCAGGATGCTCACTGATCTGCTACTTAGCATGGAGACTGGCCTTTTCTCTTCCTTGTGGGCAGGTGGGTCAGACCTGCAACCTTTTTCTGGGATGAACAAGATAACCATGCACCAATTAAAATAGGGCATCAGCAATAGTGACTGGTGGAGAGTGAAGTGATTCATGGACCTCTTGCTTCTTTCTGGCGTAGGTGACACCTGAGGCTCAGTTTAAAGGAGTCAGACTTTGGACTTGTGGAGAGGAGGAGATGGGAGAGAAAGAGCCCAGGCAAGGATGGGCAGGTCCTGCGTTTGAGGTCAGAGGCCTGGGGGAAGTAGGACGGAACCCAGTGAGCCCCTCATTTGATGCCCCCATATCACAGAGGAGAAAACTGAGGCTAAGACAGGCTCCAGAGGGGCTTTGACCATTTGAGTCAACCTGTAGGAGTGGAAAGCACATAGGATTTTGGATCAGAAGACCTGAATTCAAATCCTCACATCTCCATTTATAAGCTGGGTGACCTCAGGCAAGTTTCTTTCTCTTTCTGAGCCTGTCTCCTCAAATGTCAAGGGGGGTCTTTGTCCTGCTGGAGACTCCAAAGAGTCAATGATGGGGGCAGGGGAAGGGCCTTAGTCTCCTTTGAGATGATCAGACCTGCTTTTCTGGGCCTAGGACGCATGGCAGGCTTCTCAGGACTTCTTACTGTGGTCTCTGCTCCGTGGGGCCCAAAGGGACCAGACAGGAGGCCCACAGCACAGCCTGAGGAGGCCACATCTTTGTCCCAGAGGAGAAGACAAGAGGGACCATGAAAAGAGAACAGACAAGGTCAGAGCTTCTTCGCTGTGACCCTCACCAGCCCTGGGGAAGCCTGGGAAATCTGCCAAGCCAGCCTTTGTTTGCATGTTCCATGTTGTTGGGCATTAAATCTCGGTGTGTTTTATGTGATCCCGTCAAGGAAGCAAGTCCAATGGATGCTAGATCCTTCTCTGTCTCCCTAGACTCTGAGCTCCCTGGAGGCCTGGCTGGGCTCTGCTCCTCTGGGCTCAGGACTCAGCACCCAGTGAATATTAGTGACTGTCTCCCTCTCTCTGTCTCTCACCGTCTTGCTGTCTCCATCTCTCTCTGTGTCTTTCTGTATCTCTCTCCCTCCCATCTTCTCTCTTCTCTCTCTTTCTGTCTCTCTCTCTTTGTCTCTGTCTCTCTCTGTGTCTGTCTGTCTGCCTCTGTCTCTCTCTGTCTCTGTGTCTGTGTGTCTCTGTCTGTCTCTTTCAGCTCCGTACTCCCTTTCCCCTTAGGGTACTTGAGTTAGGTCACCTACCAGTAACCAAGGCCCCCTGCATTTATGTTTGGTCTCGATTTCCAAACTGCAGTGGCTGTTCCCTTGTTAATGTAGATGAGCGTCCATTGCAGCATTCTGCAGTGAAGCCTCTCTGCCCTTCCATCTCTCATGTTTCCTGGGGGCATCAGCTGCAGCTCCACCATGGCGCTTGGGGGAGGGAGCTCCTCTAGATCTTTTGATATCGTGTGGTATCAGTGGGTCGTCATCCCACCTTTTTATCACACTTCTCTCAATAACATCTTCCTATCACTTTGCCTGAACAACTGTTCACTATTAATATGATGTATCCTCCTCACACCCAACATGCTGCTCTCCATGGCCCTTTGGCTTTGTTAACATCTTTAAAAAAGTATATTTATTATAAGTACAATCTCAGATTAGAATGTCCTTCCTTCAGGTAGGTCATCATGGAGGCTTGTGGATAAGTACACATTCCCCAGAATTCCCAAAGTTTCAGCGTTGGGAGCTTGGGGGGCCCTTCTGTCTATGGACCATGCATATGGCAGGATCAGTGAGAAAAAGGAAATTATCATGGAGGGTTCCATGCTTTATTTCTGAGTTGGCAGGAAGCAGGGGCCCCGTCTGCTGCCAGGAAGGACATGAGTCCTCATTGCAGATAAGATGTGGAAAGCAGGGAGATGTGGGACATGAATGGACATGTACAAGTGAAAGGAGAAAAGAGGGAGCATGTGGTGAGTGAATGTGCAAACCTTGCAGCCACGATTGATCAAGGTGACCCAAACATGGTGTTTGGTGAAAGCAAAGGCCTGCACCACCATCCCCCACTTTTCCAGGGCACAAACCTAGGGAATTTTCACCCTAGATCTCAATCTTTTTTCTCCTTTACCTCTCAGGCCAGATGGCAAGAAGAGTGAGGAGGGAAGAGAAAGAGAGAGAGAGAGAGAGAGAGAGAGAGAGACAGAGACAGAGACAGAGAGAGACAGAGAGAGAGAGACAGAGAGAGAGAGACAGAGAGAGACAGAGAGACAGAGAGACAGAGATAGAGACAGAGACAAAGAGACAGAGAGAGGCAGAGAGAGAGAAGCACAGAGAACGGGAGAGACAGACAGACACACACACACACAGAAAAATTTTTTGCTTTTCCATTTTTTGGCAAATTATTGGTACATTTCAAATATACCAACTAAACTGCCTGGAACCCAGAGAACCATTTCCCAAAGGAGGAAGGCCCATGAGAATGGTCAGGGCCAGTGTGATTGTCTAGTGGGGCCCCTTTTGGCCTGGTGCATCTGGCCCAAAATCTGGTGTCTCCTCCGCTTCCACAATGCTCCACCCCCTATCCTAGAAGGACGTGGCCCTGAGTCTAGTTGCAATGAAATGAGGCTGTTCTCATCTTTTCCTTTAGTGCCCCTCCTCTGCTCCCTGGTCTCCACATAAACAAGCTCACGGGAACAATGAGGAAAGCCTGGTGTGGGTTTGCAGGACTGGCCAAGCCAGTGTGCTTCCTGCCATCTCAGACGCTGGGCACTGGCTTCCTCTAGGCCCGCCAGAGGCTCACCTCTCTCTCTCCCTACCTCTGACACAATTTGCCTCTTTTTTATCATATCAGTGATTGGTTCTTCATCCCCTCAGATGCCCTTGTCTCTTCCCTACATCCATCCCTCCCAACAATCTCTGCTCTGCCTCTCTCTTCCACAGCATCTTGGGAAACTGAGCTTTTTTCCTCCTCTCTTTCATCTATGCTGCGCATCTCTCCTCTGAGAGTAGGCCAATGGGTAAATTACCAAGAGGTAATTTAGCATGTTTCTCTGACAATTGAACACTATAGTCCTCATCCTCCATCCTTGACACACGGTGCATGGACATCAGTGACTGCTTCCCTTCACTGGATGGGCCTCAGTTTGACAATCTGTAAAGTGTGGTGAGTGATCCCAGCCAACCTCAGTGTGGCCCTAGAAGGTCTCAGTGCTCCATGGGTGGAAAATCTAGCCTGCTGTTTCCAAAGTCCTGGCCACATCCTGGGTTGGTGCAATGAGGCCTGAGTCTCTAGAGGTGCTTGACATGCTAATGCCAGAGAGTCACCTCTGTGACGTGGTATTCTCTCTTTGTATCTAAATTCTTAGAAAACAGGGAAAGCAGATGGACAGCTGTTTCACTATTTTGTTTTGCTCTAGGTTCCCAAACTATGCCAAGCCCGGCTCTGGGTCCCCACAGATAATGAAGAGCCGTCCCATGCTCGAAGACAGCAATAACTCTGGAGCAGGGCTGCCACTCTGCCAGCGAGCATCAGGAAATCACCCACATTCCAACTGGGATGAAGATTTTGGGAGGGCACTCTCATTTGAACTTCTCCCCTTTGTCACTCACACCATTGGTGACTGGAAGAAAGGAAAGAGATGGTTGGGTTTTTGAGTATTTCAGCTTACTTTCTGGAGGGGCTCATAATATTAGCTGCTCCCTTTTGTCTTGACCCATTTTATCCCCACTTCAACGACCTCACTCAGCTGCTGTGTCACTTAGATTTTCTTTGTGACCTTCAAAAGGCAGGGAACATCTGTGAGAATGTGCCAGGAGGCACCTGGTGCCCTCTGTGAGGGGCACTCAGATTCAAGCTTCATTCAAAGGACATTTGGACCTCCTTTCCTTCCTGGGGGGGATGGTAGTGGCAGCCAAGCTGAGCAGATGACCGTTTTCTAATGTCTCCAACTGTGATGTTGTGGAGACTGCTCAGAAAATAAATCTTGGCTGCCATGTGGGTAATGGGGACAACGGTCAAGCTAACTAGAGACCTCTTTCAGTTGGTGAATGATGTGCAAGTGCATCAGACAGGGCAGGGCTGTGATCAGTCAGCCAATTGACAAACATCTGAGGTACCCCGTGAGATCTTGAGTGAGGAACAAAGAATGGCAGGCACGGTCACTTTCCTGGAGCTGGGAGTGGGGGCGGAGCGGAGAGGACCAGCAGAAAAAGGCCCCTTGTCAAAAGGGTCCGAGGACTCGAGGCCAAGAGAAAAGGGCTGCAGGGATTTGAGGAGAGTGAGACTCTGACAGGAATCACAGACCTGAGGCTACCGGCAAGAACACAACTGAGTTCCTGGAAATGTGATGGTCTAAGAAGTGTTTAGACACACAGCAATCGCAAGGCTTGGAACCACGGCTTGCAATTGTCCCCTAGACCCTGATGCCTGACCCTGATGGTCCTTTGTCTGAGGGGAGCTGAGAGGCCTTGACTTTGAGCTTCAGGGCAAGCTTTTCTGTGGGTTCTGGCCTTGTTGGATGTTAGTGTGTGTGCACGTGTGTGTGTGTGTGTGTGTGT
>NW_020952400.1:1220015-1241950 GCF_900497805.2 Vombatus ursinus
TGCATGTGCATGTGTGTACGTGTGTGCACACCTGTGTCTGTATGTGTATGAGTTGCGTGTGTACGTATTTGTGTGCACACATGCATGCGTGCGTGTGTGCATGTATGTGTGAGTGGCATGTGTGTGCGCACGTGCATGTGCGTGCATGTGTGTCCATCAGCCCAGCCCATCACCAGCCCAGTCCCCTGACAAAAATAACTCAACTATGGGACACAGTTTTTTGCACTGGAGGGATATAGTCCAGTCCTGAGGTGGCTTCTAAGAGTGATGGTTCCAGGTGGTTTCAGGTTTGCAAAGAGTCACCTTTCTTCTGTCACCTGTGTGAAGTCAGCACTACAGCCATTCTCTCAGGTTACAGTAGAGGAAATTAAAGCTAAAAAAAGTCAGGTGACTTGAGCTTGCCACTCATCTTGGAAGAGTCAGAAGCAAAATTTGAACTCAATTCCTCCTGACTCCAACCCCAGTACTCCAGCCAGGGGGCCTTGATACCCCATTACCCAGAAAAGGTTAGTTAGCCACAACCTTTAGCGCTTTAACTTGGGCTATGGCAGTGCTGCCCCCACAATTTCAACCTGAGTGCCTTCTCACCTCCCTCCCTGTGACCTGAGCTCCATGGTTTTGGTTTTTCCAGGAGAAAAAGTATTTTTTTCCCATGCTAAGAACTTTATAATTTAAAAATTTTCAACATTTTTATCTGAAGTTTTTAGTTCCAAATTATATCTTTTCCTCTGTCTCTCCCCTCACCTCTCCCTGAGACAGTAAGCAATCAGATACAGGTTATACACATGCGATTGTGTAAAACATTTCCATGTTAGTCATTTTGTGTAAGAAGATTCAAATAAAAGAAAAAAAATGAAAGAGTGAAAAATAGCCTGACTCAGTCTGTATTCAATCAATATCAGCTCTTTCTCTGGAGGTGGATAGCACGATTCATCATTGGTCCTTTGGGATTATCTTAGGTCATTGTATTGCTGAGAAGAGCCAAGCCATTCACGGTTCTTCATCGAACAATATTGCTGTTACTGTCCATGATGTTCTTCTGGTTCTGCTCACTTCACTTTGAATTGGTTCACTTAAGTCTTTTCAGTTTTTTTTCTGAAACTATCTTGCTCATCATTTCTTTTTTATAATTAATTTATTTTTGTTTTTCAACATTCACTTCCATAAGATTTTTCTTTCTTTCTTTCTTTTTTTTTGGTGAGGCAATTGGGATTAAGTGACTTGCCCAGGATCACACAGCTAGTGAGTGTTATATGTCTGAGGCCAGATTTGAACTCAGGTCCTCCTGACTCCAGGGCCAGTGCTCTATCCATTGAGCCGCCTAGCTGCCCCATAAGCTTTTGAGTTTTAAATTTTCTCCCCCTCCTTCTCCTCCCCCCTCCCCAAGATGGTGTGCAATCTAATACAGGCTCTACTTATACATTCATATTAAACATATTTTCACATTAGTCATGATGTAAAGAAGAATTAGAAATAGTGGGAGGAACCATGAGAAAGAAGAAACAAAAGAAAACAACAAAAGAAAAGGGGAGCAAATAGTATGTTTCCATCAGCATTTAGACTCCTAAGTTCTTTTTCTGGATGTGTCCATCATGAGTCTTTTGAGTTGTCTTAGATCCTTGCATTGCGGAGAAGAGCTAGGTCTATCAAAGTCAGTCATTGCACAATGTGGCTGTTACTGTGTATAATGTTCTCCTGGTTTTGCTCACTTCTCTCATCATCAATTCATAGAAGTCTTTCTAGGTTTTTCTGAAGTCCACTTATCATTTCTTATAGCACAATAGTATTCTGTCACATTCATACACAACAACTTGCTCAGCCATTTCCTAATTGATGGGCATCCCCTCAATTTCCAATTCTTAGCTGCCACAAAAAGAGCTACTATCAATATTTTTGTCCTTTCCCCCCTTTGTGGATTTCTTTGGAGTATGGATCTAGCAGTGGTATTGCTGGATCAAAGGGTATACACAGTTTTATGGCCTTTTGGGCATAGTTCCAAATTGCTCTCCAGAATGGTTGGATCAGTTCACAACTGCACCAACAGTGCATTAGTGTCCCAGTTTTTCCATATCCCCTCCAGCATTCAACCTTTTCCTTTTTTTGTCATTTTAGCCAATCAGATAGGTGTGAGGTGGTCCCTCATAGTTGTGTTAATTTACATTTCGCTGATTAATAGTGATTTAGAGTATTTTTTCATATGGCTATAGATAGCTTTGATATCTTTGTCTGAAAACTGCCTGTTCATATCCTTTGACCAGTTATCAACAGGGGAATGACTTGTATTCTTATAAATTTGACTCAGTTCTCTATATATTTGAGAAATGAGGCCTTTGTTGGAGACACTTGTTGCAAAATTTCCCCCCAGTTTTATCTTTTCAAGGAGAATAGATCTAATTGATCCTTCTCCTACAGCAGCGGTTCTTAACTTGGGGTGTCAGGACCCCAAGAGGTCTAGGAATAGATTTCAGGAGGTCCATAAACTTGGATGGGAAAAATACATCTTTATTCCTGTAGGACAGATTTCCTTTGTAATCCTCTATATTTCACTTAATGCATTTACAAAAGGGGTCCCGAGGCTTTGCCAGTCTGCCTGCCTGAAGGGTCCAGTTCACGCAAAAAGTTGAAGAGGCCCTGGCTGTAGAATCCAATCCTTCCAATAATAATAGAGGCCACCAGGCCATAATGCTTTCCCATGGATTCAAAGGGACCAGATGGGGTGAAGGAGCAAACCTTTCCCCTGTGCCAGAGTGGTCTCCCTCCTCATCTCCCCCACTGGCATCTGGGCTTCCTTCATGTCCCAGCTACAAGGCCACCCTCCGGAGGAAGCTCTTCCCAATCCCAGTGAATTCTGGGGCCTTCCTCCTGCTTACTGTTCTCTGCACATATCCTGTTTGCATGGAAGTTGTCTCTGTCATTAAACTGTGAGCTCCCTGATAACAAAGACTGGTTTTTGCCTTTCTTTGAATTGCTGGCTCTAAGCACATAGAAGACACTTGGGGATGCTAGGGGGCACCAGAGTGCATAGAGCTGGACCTGAAATCCACAAGACCTGAGTTCAAATATGACACTTATTAGCAGGGTGACTCTGGCCAAGTCACTTAATTTGTTTCCCTCAGTTGCCACATCTGTAAAATGGGGGCACTAATAGCACCTACCTTTCAGGGTGGTTGTGAGGCTCAAATGAGATAATATTTATAAAGTGCTTAGCATGGTGCTGGGCACATAGTAAGCACACATATGTGCTGGCTAACCACAACAACAGCAAACACACGAACAAACAACAAACATCAAACACAAACAACACCAACACATGCGTGTTGACTTGTCTCATCCCTGCGGGCTCGCTCGTTCAGAACTCCCAGGGGGAGGAGGGGCTGCTTCATTAGTCATGAGCTCCCCATCAGTAGAAGCTTTCTGCTAAGTCACGTGCACCTGGAGTGTGGGTGGTAATAATCACCTTGAGATTAACCTTGGGAAAGTTCCCATTATTTTAGAACTGGGAGGAGGGTGTGAAGCAAAGCCAGGAAGATTTCTCCCAACAGTTACTAAGTAGAAGGGGACTGAAGAAAAGAAAATATGGAATGTTCAATGAACAAGCTAATAAACTCTACTTGGTACATGTTTCCTCCCCTAAGGAGGGGGCTCCTACCAAATATGGAGATTTTCGTATACAGTAAGTGATAAATAGATGCTCCAGCACTCCAGATCTTGGAGTGTCATTAACAGGCAGAAATCCATGCATCACTCTAGCTCCTGTGGTGGGCTGCAACTGTCCAAGGCACAGGGTGAGAAAAGAACCCCTCCTCCCCCAGGACAGACTCCTGCTAGCTTTGAAGCACAAGAAGACAAGATCAGAGGGGTGGGGGGCCTAGAAAAGTCTTGTCTAGATTCTCTCACTCTTTCAGGGGGCCTGGTACCATAACATTTCATTCAATCATTTGCTATTGATCTGTATGCAGTATTACCAATGAGTGGATTCACACTGGTGTGACCTCAACATTGCTTAGAGCTAGAAGGAAACTTAGATGCTCTAGAGTCCCACTCCCTCATTTTAGAGATGAGGAAACTGAGGCTCAGCAAGGTGCAGGGAATGATTTAAAATCATACACGTATTGTCTTGGGTGGAATTTGAACCTAGGTCTTCTTTACCCCAAGTCCATCAACCGCTCCACTATGCTGTGTTGTGCTTCAGACACTTCATGGTTTGATGTTGGGAAGGCATTGGAGGCTTGAGGGAATGGACTGGGTGTTAGTCATTTGATGTTCTATCTTTGCCATCCCAAAGTCATTTTCCTTGGCAAAAAATATGCAGACAAGTCAGACTTGATCAGCTCTTTCTTGTTGTTGTCTATTATCAGCCTCTTATCCATACTGATCAAAAGACCTTTCTACCCTTCTTTAATTTCCTTCTTTTCTTCTAATGTAGATTTCATAAACACACACACACACACACACACACACACACACACACACACACTCCTATGTTCTGAGATCCTTTCACACTCTTACTTTCTCTGTTTGATGTCCTAAGCTCCCTCCCTGCTCTAAAATGCCCTGATTCTGTTGGTTGGTTGTTTTCCTTTGTTCTCAAAGAGGACTAAAATGACGTCACCATGCTAGAGCCAAGTCTGACTGTGACTGATCGGACCAGTATGAGCTTGGAAGGTTCTACCATAGGGCGGGCGCAAATAGTCTGTGTGAACGTTTGGTGTGGATTCTCTAAATTTGTACATCTCACGTTTCTTTCGAGCTATGTGATTCTGTAAGTTTGTGATATCAGAAATATACATCTCCTCCTTCAGGGAAAGCTTATTCTCCAAAACACAAAGTTATGTTAATTTAGTTGAAAGATGGGGTTGAGTTTCTAGTACATGATCCCAAAGAAGCCACTACTGACAACATCTCTAGACCTTCCATGGTAATCTAATGCATGTTGAATCTGGACAGCTCCTGATTGAGGATATTGGAAAGGAGATTCCTGCTTGGGAGCTAGCTGGACTAGATCCTAACAAGTTCCTTCCCTGAAGATGAGGTCCTTTCTCATTAAGAGATTCTGAGGCATCATTTTCCATCCAGAAACTAGGATATTTTGTCTCTGATGTTTTGTACATCTTTGAACATGATTGATCTCCTTATGCATAACCAGTGTAAACATTAGATACTTTGTGTGAAGAGTACAGGCTTAGATGTCATCAGTGGGAGAAACTACCAGAATGGAACTGTCCTCCCATGAAGATCAATTGATCAATCAGCAAGCATTTATTAAGTCCTTACTACATGCAAGGCACTGTTGGGATATAAAGACAAAACTGAAATAGGAAGACACCTCTAACTTCTAGTCATAGAGTTGTCAGGGACACTGAGAGGTTAAGTGACTTGCTCTTGGTCACCTAGCTAACAAGTATCATAGATCAGATTAGAATCGAGGTACTCCAGACCCTAGGTTGGTCACATACGCACACCTGCATGTGCGCATACATGTCAACACACATACATACAATGGATCATTTGGTTACGTGGAGAAAAATATATGGGACTTAGCCATCCATGGCTCTGCCTTTTGTCCTATGGGTCTGAATACACATTCTCTCATTCTTTCTCAAGAAGTCCAGGGGAGAATCATGATCTCTGAACTCCAACTACCTGCCATCCAATGTGCTTCTTTTTCTCTGGATTGGATGACTTTCTACATGTACAGCAAAGAGGATATATATGTTTTTTGACTGTAAAATGAAAGGACAGAGTTTCCTGTTTGTTATTTTTCAAAATAATGGTTGTGGGTTCTTTCCCCACAGAAAAGATGCTATTTATTTTTTAATGATGAGCTGTTTCCCAGAGAAACAAAGTGGCATTCTGTCGACACCATATGGTGGCTGAGCGGCAGATTTCACTGAATGCTATTTGTTAGCCCGTCTTCTGAACGTCTGCATCCATAATTTATGTGGGGGCTTCTGTGCTCGCCAAAATATCCCAGTGGTGTTTTCTTAGCAGGGCCATTTGCATGGGGGGAGAGAGAGAGGTTCTCCAAACAGCAGGTCTTGCCCAGCTTCCTGGGGTTTAAGGAGTGACATTTCCAAACTCTTGTTCTTCTAGAGGCTTTCTCTACTACAGTCACTCATCCTGTGTTCAGGGATAATTCACACTCAGGAAAAGCATCTTGGTCCCTTTATGCTAAGTTCATACCACTTGTTTGTAACCCACATCAGATCCAACCTCAAGCTAGGGGTCAGTGGATCCCCTGCCCTAGAACAGGTTTCTGGGGAGCACTACATAGGCTCTTGTGAATGCTGCCCTCTTGCACAGTTTGATCCTGGAAAGACAACACCAAAGACTCCCTGGATAAGGTAAGCCCAGAAGAGGAACCTTTCTCTTTCTTACCTCCACCCCCACTTTAGTATCCAATTAGTAGTTAAATTTTTTGGGTTAAGTCAGAAAAATGTGGGCAGCCTTTTCCCAGATGCATAAATAGACCTATACAAACAGAGGATGAATGCAGAACACACACACACACACACACACACACACACACACACACACACAGAGCTTGGGTGACTCAGAATGGTTGGCACTTGAGGCAGAAGTATAACTTGGCAAAGTTACACATTCACAAGCAGAAATTCCTGGAGTTTAGAAAGAAAGCTGAGCTTCTCTTGTGTCTGCCCACCTGCCTGCCCACCCTCCCTCCCTCTGGGTCAAACTCTCAGATCCATTTTCTGCTCTGGGGATTGAACACCCTGTAGCTTTGTGGGGCTCATGGTAAGGGAAGAGAGTGATTAGCAGATGCTCAGAAGAGCTTTTTTAAAGAGAACCTGAAAAGAACTGTGCTGGGCATCTCCTGTATCCTCCCCCCACACAGCTGGGCCAGCAGCAGCAGTCTGACCTGAAGCCTCTAGGAGAAATTTCCCTTGGTAGAATGTGCATTCCTTGAGGGCATCTCTCAGTGTTATCTCTGTACCCTCAGCACCTATCACAGTACTGGTGGAATGAATAAATGGATGGATGGATGTTTGTCTCTTCCTCACCTTGAAGAGCAGAGATATGATGATGTGGCTGGGTTGAGTAAGTGAAATTAGATGAGTGGCAGGGGCAAAGAAATCTGGGGCTTCTGAATGAATCTAGAGGAAATCATGAAATTGGGCTGACTGGGTCACTGCAAGTAAACTCAATTTGGCCTTCAGGGAAGCAAGGGGATCCTTTTACACTTTCTCACTTTTGTATTGTCCTCACCACTCTGGTTTTTCCAAAGCTTCTTGCTTCTCCTCAAGCCTCACAGGTCACCCCTCCCCTAACTCTCTCAGATGAGACCCTTGCCTGACATTTCTTTTTTTTTAAAATATTTATTATTTATTTATTTTGAGTTCCAAATTCTCTCCCTCCCTCCAATGCCTCCCCCCACCTACTGGGAAGGCAAGCAATACAATATTAATTGTATATGTGAAATCACATAAAACATATTTCCATATTAGTCATATTGCAGAAAAACCCAAGAAAAACAAAGGAAATGAGAAAAGCATACTTCAATTTGCCTCAGAGTTCATCAGTTCTCTCTGTGGACGTGGAAAGCAGTTTTCTATCATGAGTCTTTCAGAATTGTCTTGGATCATTATGTTGATTTGAGTAGCTAAGTCTTTCACAGTTGATTATTATTGCGATATTATTGTTACTGTGCCCAGTGTTCTTCTGGTTCTGCTCACTTCACTCAGCATTAGATCATATAAGTCTTCTCATTTTTTTTTCTGAAACTACCCCCTTGTCATTTCTTATGGAACAATAGTATTTCATCACAATTGTATACCACACCTTGTTCAGCCATTCCCCAATTGATGGACATCCCTTCAATTTCCAATTTTTTGCCACCACCAAAAGAGCTGCTATAAATATTTTTGTACATATAGGTTCTTTTCCTTTTTCTTTGATCTCTCTGGGATGCAGACCTAGTAGTGATATTGCTGGGTCAAAGGGTATGCACAGTTTTATAGCCCTTTGGATGTAGTTCAAAATTGTCCCCCCCGGGATGGTTGGAACAGTTCACTGCCCTACCAACAGTGCATTAGTGCACCTATTTTCTCTCATCACCTCCATTTATCATTTCTGAGAAGTGTGAGGTGGTACCTCAGAGTTGTTTTAATTTACCTTTCTCTAATCAATAGTGATTTAGAGCATTTTAAAAATATAACTATTGATTGCTTTGATTTCTTCTTCTGAAAACTATCTGTTCATATCCCTTGACAATTTGTGATTTGGGCAATGTCTCTTATTTTAATAAGTTGGTTTCAGTTTCCTATATATTTGAGAAAAGAGGAGAAGTCTTTATCAGATGAAATTTTTGTAAAATTTTTTATATAGTTCAATGTCTATGATACCTTTTATCAGAATGTAGTTTCCCTGATTATCTCCTGTAATTAGGTCTAATTTTGCTTTTGCTTTATCTGAAGTCATAATTGCTACTCTAACCCTTTATTTTAACTCCATGTGTATATTTCTGTTTCAAGGGTGTCCCTTATGAACAACATATTGTTGAATTCTGGTTTCTAATCTGTTTTACTCTCTACTTCTGTTTTACGAGTGAATTCATTCCATTCACATTCCCAGTTATGATTACTAACTGTACATTTCTCTCCATCCTATTTTATTCTGCTTTTTCTTCTCTCTCTCCTTTTACCCTGTCTCTCCTCAGAAGCCTGTTTTGCTTCTAACCATTCTCTGTCTTAATCTGACTTCCCTTTCATTATCCCCCCTCTCCATTCTCTTTCCCCCTTCCCCTCCTATTTCCTTATTGGGTAACATAGATTTCTATCTGTGTGTGTGTGTGTGTGTGTGTGTGTGTGTAAGTGTGTGTATGTATGTATGTATGTATTCTTCCCTCTTTGAACAAATTCTGATGAAAATGAGGTTTAAGCATTGCCTGCTACCCCTCGCCTCATATTTCACTGAAGAAATCAAGGCCATTCACCATGAGTTTCTTCTTCTCCTCTCCTCCACATCAATTTGGCCACTCTAACCCAAATTTTAACTGTCTTTTGCCTCTTTTTCTGTCCCCAACACTCAGCACAGTGTCTGGCACATAGTAGACCCTTTATAAATATTTAATGAATGAATGAACAAATGAATGTCATTCCTCGTTTCTCACTCTCAACTGGGTCCTCCTTTGCTGCCTACAAACCTGGCTATGCCTCCCCTGTTCTTCACTAGCTATCATCCTATTTCTTTCTTTCCTTTCATGGCTTAACTCCTTGAGAAGGCTATCTGTAAGTCGGGTCTTCACTTTCTCTCCTCTCACTCTCTTGTGAACCCTCTATGAACTGGCTTCCAACATCACCATTCAACTGAAATGACTGTTTTTGAAAGTTCCCAGGTTCTTTTAATTGTCAAGTCAAACAGCCTTTTCTCCACCCTCCAGACTCTTGAGCTCTCTGTGACCTTTGACATCATTGACCATCTCCTGGATATTCTCTCTTCTCGAGCATTGGGGGTGCTCACTCTCTCCTGGATCTCTTTCTACCTGCCTGACCATTTCTCTGTCCCCTTCCCAGGATCATTATCACCAAATACTCTGCCAATTAGCCCTTTTTTCCTGTGGCCTTCCCCTCTGTTGGAGTTAAGCTTTCTTTTCTGAGCAGGATCTCTTACTCTGTGTTCTGGTCCTGTTTAAGAGGAGTAAAGGATAATGTGAAGAATCCAAAGCCAAAGGCCCCCAGTTCCCCTCCAGTACTGTCACGTCCATCTGTATCATTCACATCACCCCTCCGCTCACCAAACCATAGCCACCTTCCTCCTGAGCCTCTCATTTATGGAGGCAGGGTGGTAGAGTGGAAGCCCACTGGTCTTGACCTTTATGAGCTGTGAGGTTATATACAGCCTGGGTACATCATTATATTTCCTGGAGCCTCAGTGTACTAATCTAGAAAATGGGGACAACAAAACTGTTATTATTTCCTCACAAAGTTGTGAGTCTTGTAAGAGACAATGTAGGGAAAATTCTTTAATTAAATTTTTCAAAATTATATCATAATTAACATTTATTAGCCACTTCCTGTTTTAGGTGATAGAGGGGAAACTGAATTTAGCAAGCCTTCAGCTAGGTAGAGGCTTGTATGTAGATGTGTTCCTAAACCCCTCCGCTCACAATTCTTCAGTCCGAGAAATCTGCACCAAGAAAAGTCAGAATTTTTTCATGTCATTCAAGGCTCTACTTAATCTGGTGCTATCCTACCCTTCTAAATGGCTGGGGCAGCTGGGTGGCACAGTGGATAGAGTGCTGGGCCTGGAGACAGGATGACTCTTCTTTCCGAGTTCAAATCTGACCTCAGACAGTTCCTAGAGGGGTGACCCTGGGCAAGTCACTTCACCCTGTTTGTCTCAGTTTCCTCATCTACAAAATAAGCTGGAGAAGGAAATGACAAACCACTGCTGTATCTCTGCCAAGAAAATGCCAAATGGGTTATGAAGAGTCAGATGTGACTGAAACAACCAAACAACAATAGCCTGCCCTTCTGGTCTTGTCTAACACTTCTCCCATGATCATTACGTTACAACCAAGCCAGGCTACTCTCTGTGCCTTGAACATGACTTCTGCTCCCACACCTGGGCTGCTGTTCTGAGGTAGTTAGGTCAGCATGCGGGGGTGGAGGGGGTGGGTGTGTGTGTGTGTGTGTGTGTGTGGTGCAGGGCCCAGAACCTCTGGCCTAGGTGTCAGTGATAGAGGAGAATGATATGCAACTTTTCCCTGGGGCAGGAGCTAAGGGGAGTGTTAGGGCAAAGGAGCACCAGGGAACATGTTTGGCTCCTAAGCTTTCCTGTTGGACCTGGATGGCTAGGGGATGCCAGCATCCTCCGAAGTGCTAGGGTGATAGCTCTCCAAACTCAACTCCTTGGTGAATTCATTAGGCTAGGAAGCAAGAAACCCAAGTTTCTGCTCTAACTTCACCAATAACTTACAGTTGTGTGGGCCATGGGAGATGCTAGTTCACCTTGATCTGAGCTTCCCAATCTGCAAAATGAGGGAGTTGGGTTGGGTGATCCCCAAAGCCTCTTCCTGCTCTGACACCTGATCCTGCCACTTGAAGGTCTTCCTGCCAGGGTTCTGCACAATGCTATCCTGCTGGAGAATGGGCATTCTCCACTGAACCCACAGATTTGGGACGATATTGTCTATCTAGTGCCTGCTTCAGGAAGCCTTTCTTGGCTGCCCTGCCACAAGCCACCCACTCAGCCTGCCCAGAGCACTTGGTTTAACCCTCCCCAATGCCCTGAGCATCATATATTGACTGTGCCAACATGTGTGTGTGTCTCTGAATCTGCATCTCTCCCTTATAATCCCCTCACCTCCTGTATATCACCAGAGTTAGCTCCCTGACTGACTGAGGGACAGCGACTGTGACTTCCTCAACAGCTATAGACCTCTTATGCAGGGTTTAGCATACAGTGGACTCTTCCAAGCATTTATTGAAATACATGTGAGAAGCAGGAGAAGACCCCCTGGGTATGCAAGACTTTTGTTGACAGGTTTCTCAGCCATAGGGGGCTGACTTTTTCAGACAAAGGTTGACAGGCTGTCTTTCCTGATCTCAGGATCAAGGATGCTATATCTTGTTCCTTGGTCTCCAGTTTCCATGGAACCTTTACAAGTTATGGTCTCAATATGAGAGAGAGAGAAAGAGAGAGAGAGAGACGGGGGGGGGGAGACAGAGAGAGAGAGGGAGAGACAGAGAGAGACAGAGAGAGAGAGATAATATGTCCCAAGCCCAGAGGGTATGCCTATTTCAGCTCAGTTTGGCCTCAACAGTGACCTATGAGTATCCTTTTGGTTCCAAGAATTATATTTTTTTTTGAGGAGGCTGCCCATACTGTCCTTCAGTCTAGAAGGACAAAGTTGGCTCCCTCCCCACAATCCTTTCTGTCTGCTCTGGGATCAGGATGTCAGGTCACTTGGGGAAGGATGATAGTGCCTGAGTGTCCATTTCCTCCAAGAGGTCCTGTGGGGCTGGGGATGTGCGTGATACTAGCCTGAGCAAGAACTCACAGCTGGGATGGAATCTTTCCCTTTACCTAAGTCATTTTTCAATTAAGATTAGTTATACATTCAATTACATTCCATCTGTGAATGGGCTCCAGTGGTAATTAAGATGAACATTCTGGTGTGTGTCATAAAAAGTAATATTTTTCTTCTTTCTCATGGGGGTTTGGAAAAACGTTTTCCCAATGGAAATGAAATGGTTGTGAGTTGCCAAAAGGGGCCCTTCCATATTCAATCCAGAGGGATGATGTATGGGCTGCTGGCTGCAGTGCTGTAGAGGCTGAGTCATTAGGAGAGAGATTTAGTAAATAAACTTGCTGGGTGACTGCTGGCTTTTAAAGAAGGCTTGGGCCAGGCCCAAATGAACAGGGAGATAGACCTGGCATCTCCTCTGCTCTCCTCCCCCTTCTCCTCTCCTCCTCTCCTCTCCTCCCCCTCCTTCCCTTCTCTCCTCCCCTTCTCCCCCCCTTCTCTGCTTCCCCCTCCTTTCTTCTCCTCCCCTCTACTCCACCCTCTCCCCTCTTCTCTTCCCTTCTTCTTTTCTCTCCTTCCCACCAGTGGTCTCCTCCAAGGACATATATTGGGATATCATGCATATTCTATAAGAACAGGATGAATTGCTTATTTCCAAACAGGTTCTGTGGTATGAATGATTTTGATTTACCTTTTGCCTAAGAGACTCTTGAATGAAATCACAATTTATCATAAACCTTGTGCTTTGACATTAGGGTCTGCCTGTGTTTTCATAATTGGCTCCAGTGGAAGGAGGGTCCCACTCCTGGGCCTTCAGCTGGCTGGGCAAGGGCTCCCTGAGCCCATTCCAGGAGCATCAGCTTGTTAAGCTGCTGATCACCAGCTGAAATGGGCTTGTTCCCATCAGAGTCATTGCCATTGATAGAGAGGCACCCTGACAGCCAGCTGTGGTCTCTTGTGCTCTCATCCTCCCCCTTCCCTCTCCCCAAATCCTATGCTCTCTAGCCTTTTTCAGAGCTGGCCAGTGGTCTGATGACAGAGAAGCAGCAGAATCAATGACTTAGTAAAGCTCTCTTTAATTTTCTTCTTCATTTTTCATTTTGACCTAATTTTGGCATTGAACAGAGGGCCTTCTCTGAGCAACGTGCATAGAACTTAAGGAAGGATGGATCAAATAAAGGAGTGTTTTTTAAGCACCTACTGTGTATCAGCTGCTATGAGAAATGCTGGGGATACAAGAAGGATGAAATGAGGATCTCTGCCCTCAAGGAACTCATAGTCCAATGAAGCAGAGGATATCGACCAACTCTGTACAAATGAGATATTTACAGGCATAATAAATTGGCAACTATCACCAGATGGAAGAAATGAGCATTAAGCAAAATCAGGAAAAGTTTCATGCAGAAGGTCAGATTCTGTCTGGTGCTTATGGAAGTAAGGAGCCAGAGATGAGGGAGAAGATGTTAGGCATGGCTACAGCCAGTGAAAATATACTGAGTGTCATATGTGAAGAATAAGCAATATTACTAGATGGATTATGGAGTATGAGGAAAGAAGCTTGGAGAGGTACAAGGGGGAGATTATGAAAGGCCTTTAAAAGGCCCAGGGTGAATTAGAAAGAACTCTCCCTTGTGGAGGAGGATGAACAAGTAATTCTGGCTTCATGATCAGGGTATCCTGAGCTGTATCCAAAGTGGGGTGCTGGGCTTCACTGAACTTTGCACTCTGCCCATTGCATGTGTGTGGCAGCTGGCAGGAGAAGGGACTCGTCTGCTGACAGAGTTAGAGATCAGTCTATGACTGAAGTTGGGTGTTACCTGTTGACCCTCAGACCAAAGGGTCAGTCAAAGGCAAGGATTAAAGCTCAATCCAAGAAAGTCAGGCAGTGATTGGATGAAAAGCTCCTCCAATATGTGGCCAGAGTCGCAGGGTCCAACTGCGATTTGAGTCAGATTGTACTCTGTGTCTATGGTTGGGTCAATTTGTGATTGGGGTGAGGGGTAAGCCTTTGTTCATGATCAGAGGTCACTCTGTGGTTCAGGTTTGGTTGCAATTTGTGACTAGGTTTAGTACTCCAGTCTGTGACCAGGATTTTGACCCATCTAGTGACCAGAGCTAGGGTTCAACCCATGCATAGGGAGAGGGCACAGTCTGTGTGCAGGGTCAGGGAGTCAGTCTACAGTTGAGGAGTTAGTGATCTGGTTACCTTGGGAATTGAAGCTCTACACTTCACCTCTGAGCAGAATTGTTTAAAACTCCAAAGCTAAACAGTTTAATCCTCTGACACTGACAGAATCTTTCTTGTTCCCCAGCTCACCTCATTCATTGTGAATGTTCTTCCCTGCCTGACATTCCTTACATGATAATCCCAGGTAATGAATCCCAGTGGAGCAGAATGGTGGCTGTCTCTGATAAGGAGAGTTCTCCCAAGAGCCTCCAGGGCACTCCGAGTCCCTGGGGTTGACTCTCATTGGAGGTAATAGAAAAGAAAATGACTTTATGAATTGGTCTAGGATAGATGGGACAGGGCCCCAGCTCTGTGCCTGATTAGAGCCTGGGTCAGATCATTTCACACAGTCATGGATTTCATTGCTGCAGCAGCCTGGCTGATGAGGACAGACTTGAGGAGTAGGTATTATCCAGAGGAAATCAGCTTAGCCCTAGATTTCCTTCTAAGATGATCTGGGGTTGACTTCTGCCATTAGGAGTGGCCTAGGTGCACCTCACAATCCAGTAAAGCCATGAACCAGTTTCTAAGCTCTTTTCAGGCATTTTGGGGCAAAGGGAACCCCAGAGGTAATGATTTCTTATTTTCCTAGGAAAAATTCTATAATCAAACATACTGAACAACTTATTGGTCAGAGCCAATGAGATGTCCTTCAAATCCCTCTTACCCAACTGTCTTCTCCCTTTCTATTCCTCTTACTGGTTCTCTTTTCTAACCTTTGCATCCAGCCTCACAGATCATGCAATGTTCCAGCAACTTAATGGATGGATTCATGAGATCATCACTGCACCTAAAATTGGCACCTGTAATTATCCTTGGTCATCCAATGTAAATCCTATGAACACTTCTCTAAAAAGAGGGAGAACAGAAGTGATTTTGTCATTTGATACTACTACAGACCACTTTGACAGAAATAAGAAATAGATGAGGAATTTGGAAGGAGATCTCAAGTCTAGCATAGAGGCATGATAGAGTAGAGAGAGGAACTTTAATTATAGTCTCTCTCTCTCTCTCTCTCTCTCTCTCTCTCTCTCTCTCTCTTTCTCCTCCTCCTCCTCCTCCTCCAGCATAATGATTTCTTGATGTGTTTTAGTAATTATTTCTTTCTTCAAAAAGTAGAATATTCAAGGGGAAATTCTATTCTGGAATTGATTATCACTAATAGGGAGAAATTTGTGTTTGGGGTAGAAATGATGGGAACCCTGTGAGGAAGTGGTCACTCCATCCTAGAATTTATGGTTGACAAAGAAGGTAAATCTGGATAATTAGAAGGTAAATCATGCAGCCAAGATGTAAGAGTTCAGAGGAAAGTTGGGAAGGGCCCATGGAATTAAAGACTTCAAGGGGAGTCCATTCTCAAGACACAAAAGGAAACAATGCCAATGAGAGGAAAAATAACATAGGCTGTGTCTGAAGAGAATGATATGGATGCACATGTAACTTACTGACCAACTTAGAATTGTAAAACAAATGTAAAGAAGATAGAGGCAAAGAGGATTTATAGAATAGCAAAAATAGCATCAGGAATGCTAAAGTTCAGAGTGAGCTGAGGCTGGCAAGGATATAAAAGGACTAAAGGCTTTAAAGATAATATTGGGAGAAAATGGTAGGTCAGAGAAGCTTGGGGTAGATAGGACAATGATCAGTGTCAATGCACAGAAGGCAGAGCTACTCAAGTCTTTGCTACTTGAGTTTTCTTTACAAAAGAGAATAATTTTTTGCACCAGTAATAATAGAACAAAAATGACTAATAGGAACAGAAATGAAAGTAAGTAAGCAAATAGGAAGAACACATTCAGTTCCCCTTGATGAAGTCAGATCACCTGGCTTAGATAAGCAGTATCCTGAAGTCCTGAAAGAATTGGTAGATATGATCCCCTATCAATGAGATTTGAAAGATAATAGAAAAGAGAAGTATCATGAGATTGGAGAAGCAAAAGATGTCCCAATTTGCAAACAGAGTTTGTATTCTTTAAGCAAGTAAACTTGACTTCCACTCCTGGGAAACTTCTAGAGGAATCACTGAAGATCATTGAAGAATCACTGAAGAAATGGTCTGAGACATCTGGAAAGAAAAGTGGTGACTAACTGTTCCATCAAGATGACTTCATCAAGGAAAGGTTAAGCTCCTTGCATCCTCCTCTCTTTTAACAGCATTACTAACCAGGATTTCCTAAAGAATTAATAGAGGAGAAGAATGTTGTGGTTATCAGCAAACAAACCCAGTTTATCTAGATTTATTTATCTAGATAAAGAAATCTAGTTCATTCAGATTTTAGCCAAGCTTTGAAAAAGCATCTCTTATGATTCTTGTAGAGAGATAGAGAGATACAGATTAAGCAATAAAAAGATCACAAATTTAGAGATGGAAGGAACCTTAGAGGTTACTTAATACAATTCCCTCATTTTACAAATGAAGCTCTGAGGCCAAGAGAAGTTAAATGACTTGTCCAGAATCACATAGCTATTTAGTCAGAGGCAGGATTCCAACTCTTGTCTTCCTAATTCCAAGTATGCCTAGGGTCAAAGGGTATAGGCAGTTTAATAATTCTTTGAGTGTAATTCCAGATTGCTCTCTAAAATGGTTGGATCAGTTTACAACTCCACCAACAATGAGTTAGTGTCTCAATTTTTCAATATCTCCTCAAACATTTGTCATTTTCCACTTCAATCATTTTAGCCAGTCTGGTAGATGTAAAATGATATCTCAAAGTTGTTTTAATTTTAATTTCTCAATATATTAATCAATATAGATTTAGAGCATTTTTATATGACTATAGATTGTTTTGATTTCTTCATTGGAAAACTGCCTGTTTATACCCTCTGATCATTTATCAATTGGGAAATGACTTATGTTCTTATATAGATTTGACAAAGTTCTTTATGTATTTTAGATATGAAATCTTTATCTGAGAAATTGTCTATATTTCTTTCCCCAATTTTCTGCTTTCCTTTTGATCCTGGCTACATTTATTTTATTTGTGCAAAAACTTTTTAATTTAATATAATAGAAATTATCCATTTTAGACCTAACTTTGCTCTCTGTCTCTTGTTTATTCATAAATTGTTTGCCTATCCGTAAGTCTGATAAATAATATGTTCTACGTTCTTCCAACTTTCTTGTAATATCTTTCTTTATATTTAGGAATAGAAAGGTAGATCAATGAAATAGAGTAGACATAAAATTTACAGCAGCAAATAAACATAATCACCTTGTATTTGACAAGTATAAAGAGACTTAAGATTTTGGGATAATAAATATTATTTGGTAAATTTTTGGGGGGAGAACTGGAAAGCAGTATGGCAGAAACTTGGCATAGACCAATACCTTACACCATTTAACAAGACAAGGTCCAAATGGATACACAGCAAATGTTTTGCAAAAGATCTTTAGAGTTTGAACTGACTGCAAGTTCAATATGAGTTAGCAATGTGATGTAGCTACAAAAATTCCCTGCAATCTCAGACTTCATTAAGAGGAGAATGTTTGTCATTTTAGACATTTTTCAGTCATGCACAACTCTTTGTGACTCCATTGGGGATTTTCTTTGCAAAAATACTGGAGTGGTTTGCCACTTCCTTCTCTAGCTCATTTTACAGATGAGGAAACTCAGACGAACAGTGTTAAGTGACTTTTCCAGGGTCACAAAGCTAGTAAGTATCTGAGGTCAGATTTGAACTCAGGGAGATGAATCTTCTTCACTCCAGGCCCAGCACTCTAGCTCCTGTGCCATCTGGATAGCTTCCTGGAACAGGGAAGGGATAATCCAGTTGTATTCAATCCCCACCAGACATTACTTGGAGTATTGTGTTCATTTTTGGGCACCATGATTTAAGAAGGACATTAATAAACTGGAGACCAACTAGAGGAGGGATACCTGGATGGTAAAGGGCTTTGAATCAATAATATGTGGTTGAAGGAACTGGACATATTTATTATGGAGAATAGAAGAGCCAGGGTGCCATGTGAGCTTTCTTTAGGGCACTGTAGAGTGTGTGGAGGAAGGTCTAGATCTGTCTGTCCCATGTAAGCCCCTAGGGTAGAACCAGGAGGTACAAAGAGGTAAATCTAAGTTTGCTTTAAGGGGAACTTTCCTATGACTGAAGGCTCTCTCCAAGTGGAATAGGCCGTCTCCAGACCAGTTGGGTTGCCACTTGCTAGAAGTCTTCAAGTAGAGGCTTCATAAACACTTGTGGGTTATGTTAGATAGACTTGGGATTTCTTTCACTTAGAGGATGGACTAGGTGGCTTCTAAGAGCTCTTCTAATCCTCACATTTAGTGATTGTGTGCAGGTTCCCTCCATGCCCCATGACCCACTCCATGGAGGATCCAGCCAAAGTTCTGGAGGGCTTTCTCTGAGTCTTGTGTCTCCATTCATTGAGCTCTAAGCAGCCTTGCCACTGTCCATTTGCCAGCACTAGCTCCTGGCAAGGGAAAGATCCACCACCTTCACCAATCCAGTATTACTTTGTTGGCACACATAATACTACTGCTTGGACACAGGTTATCACTGGAAATTTTGTGCAGCCTACTGATGGCCATGAGGACCCTTCCCATTGACTTTAGATCCACCAAAGGCATTGTGGTATTACAACAATGGAAGCTGCATGAAATTGTGGGAAAATATTTGGATTGAAAAAATAGGTCTTTGCATTATAGAACAGATTGTGATCATTAAAAGACATTACCTAATGCCCTCAATGTAATCCAGCCCAAGCTTTTTTTCTTATGCTTCACTTCCCCCTCCCCATTCAGTCCTTGGCCCAAATTCTTGTTCACTTTTAGCATCTCTTCCAGATGTATGTGCTGATAGATTGAGTATTGGCAAGAAACCTGGATTCTCCACTTATTTTTGTCCCTAAAAACAGAAACCAGTGTATTTTCTCCCTGCCCTAATCCTCCTAGATCAGCTCCCCTAGAAACTCTCACCAAGTAGCACTAATATCTGCCTAAAGCAAATGAAATCTATTTATTTATGTAATATATTACATGCATATGTATATATATACATATACATGCATATGTACATATATCACACATACATCTATAAATACACACATACATGCACAAACACATCAAATACTTACTATATTCCAGATACTGCTAACCTAAGGGGATACAAATATTAAAGTGAAGACAGTTCCTGCCTTCAAAGGGCTTACATTGTAATGGGGAGAGACACCCCATAGATCATCTAGGCTGGGACATTTTTGGTTTAGAAAGTTACAGGGGGAGTGAGTGGAGCCCTACCTACACCTTCCAGGAGCAGAGCTGATTTGATGACAATTTCAGGAATGGAAAGCTAAGGGTGGAGTAAGTGGTGAGATGATAAGGGATTTAAGAAGGCAAATAGAAGAACCTTGGTGGAGTGGAGAGCACCCTGAGGCAGAATGGGAGCTGCTGGAAGTAGATCCTATCTTTGGCAGGTACCAATCAGCTTCCCTAGGCAGGTTCTATGGCTTCTCTAGGACTGAATTTCCTCAGCTGAACTTCAACACTGAAAGTCCTTGTTCTATCACAGGTGTGATGCCTCCCTAGGAAGATGTAAATCATAGCCCTATATGACTTAGGAGATGGGTTTTGATAGTTTCTGTGGTTGGACAATCCCTCCCCTTATTGTATGTAACCTGGAAAGGAACTGCTTCCTTTCCACATTTTCCTAGTCTGGCTCCAGGAGCTCAGAAATAGTCAACCCAAGATGGCGGAGTGAAAGCAGTGACTTGCTTGAGCTCTCCCCCAAATCCCTCCAAATCCCTATAAAAATGGCTCTAAACAAATTCTAAAGCAGCAGAACCCACAAAAAGACAGAGTGAAACAAATTTCTAGTCCAAGACAGCCTGGGTGGTTGATCACAAAGATATATCATGCCAGGCAGGGAGAGCAGTGCAGTTTGGCATGGGTGCACAGGCCACAGTGAAACTGGAGCAGGCCTCAGAGGACTGAATCGTAGACAGCTGTGGTAGTTTCCAGACTTCTTAACCCACGAACGCCAAAGACAAGTTGGAAGGTCAGTGGGAAAAGTCTGTGACTGTGGTGAGAGAGAAGCTAAATCTCAACCACAAGTCCCAAGCATGGCCCTGGGGCAGGAGCTGCTTTCTGAGCTTCCAGCCCACAGACTGAGGGGGAATCGAGTTGCTAATCAGAGGGGAATTGCAGGGATCTCTTTGCCAGTGCTGAGGTAGGAATCTCTTGCTTTGCCCATGCTTGGATCTGGGTCACAGTTATGAGGGGGGTTCCGGGGCAAGGAGGAGCACTGGTGTGGTGGAGCTTATAGTGGCGGTGGAGAAGAAACACCTTGCCCCTTACCATACCACCTTGGAAGAACTGAAAATTTATAGGTCCCTAGAAGTAGCTCTGAAAACAGCTGTACAAATCCCCAAAGCTTGGGACAGTACATTCTCCACATTGGAAGCAGACTCTTACCTTAACAAAGAGTTTAAAGCTCAAGTAATTGGCTGGGATCATGAGTAAGCAGCACAAAAAGAGTCAGACTATATTATCTTACTTTGGTGACAAAGAAGATCAAAACATGCAACCAGAAGAAGATAACAAAGTCAAAGCTCCTATATCCAAAGCCTCCAAGAAAAATATGAATCAGTCCCAGGCCTTGGAAGAGCTCAAAAGGGCTTTTGAGAAGCAAGTAAGAGAAGTAGAGGAAAAACTGGGAAGACAAATGAGAGTGATGCAAGAAAATCATGAAAAAACAAGTCAACAGCTTGCTAAAGGAGGCCCAAAAAAATACTGAAGAAAATAACACCTTAAAAATAGCCTAACCCAAAGGGCAAAAGAGGTCCAAAAAGCCAGTGAGGAGAAGAATGCTCTAAAAAGCAAAATTGGCCAAATGAAAAAGGAAGTTCAAAAGATTACTGAAGAAAATACTTCCTTAAAAATTAGAATAGAGCAATTGGAAGCTACTGACTTTATGAGAAATCAAGACACTGTAAAACAAATCCAAAAGAATGAAAAATTAGAAAACAATGTGAAATATCTCATTGGAAAAACAACTGACCTAGAAAACAGATCCATGAGAGAGAATTTAAAAATGGTTGGACTATCTGAAAGCCATGATCAAAAAAAGAGCCTAGACATCATCTTTCAAGAAATTATCAAGGAAAACTACCCTGATATTTTAGAACCAGAGGGCAAAATAGAAATTGAAAGAATCCACTGATCTCCTCCAGAAAGAGATCCCCAAAGGAGAACTCCTAGGAATATTGTAGCCAAATTCCAGAGTTCCCAGGTCAAGGAGAAAATATTACAAGTAGCCAGAAAGAAATAATTCAAGTATTATGGAAACACAATCAGGATAACACAAGATTTAGCACCTTCTACATTAAGGGACCACAGGGCTTGGAATATAATATTCTGGAGGGCAAAGGAGAGAGGATTACAACCAAGAATTACCTACCCAGCAAAGCTGAGCATAATACTGCAGGAGAAAAATGGATATTTAGTGAAATCAAGGACTTTTAAATATTCTTGATGAAAAGACAAGAGCTGAATAGAAAATTTGACTTTCAAATACAAGACTCAAGAGAAACATGAAGAGGTAATCATAAGGAACTTATTAAGGTTGGACTGTTTACATTCCTTCATGGAAACATGATATTTGTAACTCGTGAGACCTTAGTATTAAGATAGTTGGAGGGAAAAAATTATATGTACGTATAGATAGATAGATAGATAGATAGATAGATAGATAGATAGATAGATAGAT
>NW_020952400.1:1241960-1267216 GCF_900497805.2 Vombatus ursinus
GATAGATAGATAGATAGATAGATAGATAGATAGATAGATAGATAGATGATAAATAGAGGGCACAGGGTGAGTTGAAGATGAAGGGGTCATATCTGGAGAATAAAATTAAGGGGTGAAAGAAGATTATACTGGGAGAAGGAGAACGGGAGAGGTAGAATGGGGTAAATTATATCACATAAAAGAAACAAGAAAAGACTTTTACTGTGGAGGGGAAATGGGGGAAGGTGAGAGGGAATGAGTGTATCTTATTCTCATGGGATTTGCCTTAAGGAGGGAATAACATACACACTCAATTGGGTATGGAAATCTCTTACCCTATAGGAAAATGGGTGGGGGGCGGAAGGGCACAAGAGAGTAGGGGGATGACAGAGAGGATAGAAGATTGGGAAAGGGGGTAATCAGAAGCAAAAACTTCTGAGGAGGGACAGGATCAAAAAAAGAATAGAATAAATGGGGGGGCAGGATAGGATTAAAGGAAATAGAGTTAATTTTTCACAGCATGTCTACTATGGAAGTGTTTTGCATAACTGCACATGTATAACCTATATTGGGTTGCTTGACTTTTCAATGAGGGTGGGTGGGGAGGGAGGAAGGGAGAAAATTTGGACCCCAAAGTTTTAAAAACACATGTTTAAAAAAATGTTTCCACATGCAACTAGGAAACAAGAAATACAGGAAATGGGGGTACAAAAAACTATCCCACCCCACAGGAAAATAGAAGGGGAAAGGGTTAAGAGAAGCGGGGAAGAGATAGAAGGGAAGGCAGACTAGGGGAAGGGGTATTCAGAATGCATGCCATCTTGGGGTGGGTGGAGGGGCAAGATGGGGTGAAAATTTGGAACTCAAAATTTTGTGGAAGTAAATATTGAAAACTAAAAAAGAAAGAAAGAAAGAAAGAAAAAGAAAAAGAAATAGCCAATCCCTGGGTCCATCTTTAAAATCTGCTCATTTGAGGCACAATTTCTATGCTTTTGAGAACTCCGGGTCACCTTGGTGCCAAGATGCAGCTTTGAAGGCAGCTCCTATCTCTTCCCTTCAGGGTTTCTGTAAAGCTCAAGTGAGTCAATTGCTCTTGATGCATTTTGTAAATCTCTGAATGTCATGTCAATATAACCCTCCATCATCATCATTGTTGGTGAGAACACTCTTGGTTTAGTCAGAAGGCCTTGATCAGTACTTCTGTCATTATTCTAGGTAATATGAGCATATAAAGAAAAAAAGGTGATGTCTGCTTCCTGAAGTCCAGGGAAGGGGAGAGCCATGTGTAGGAAATGACAGCCAGCATATGATTAAGGATTAAATTATTGGTAAAGTCTTATAAATGTCCAGAGGGGGGAGACCAGTGAAAGCTTGAATGGATAGATAAGGAGCCAAGGAAGAGGTGGGCAGATCTTGAAGGATACAAAGAATTTCTCCAGATAGAAGAAAGAGGGGAGGCATTCTAGATAAGGAAAAAGTTATGCCAGAAGGTGAAGAGAGGTGATCATCTTGTAATGTTCATGGGGCAAACAGAAAGGAAGCCATTATAGTTAAGTAAGAGGGCTGATCATCCCATGAGTCTGTGGAATAACCCCACCCCTCCCCCAAATCTTGTATGTTACAGTCTCTTAAAAAGTGACCCTAGCATGGTAGAGCAAAGAACCAGAGCCAGTGCTTTATTAGAAATAAAGCATGTATAGAGAATGGGTATGTGAGTGTGTGTGTGTGTGTGTGTGTGTGTGTGTGTGTGTGTGTGTGTGTGTAGCTTTCCTTCAGGGGAAAGGCCAATGGTAATGCTTACCCCACGGTGTTCTGATTTACCTGTCCCACCCTGCTGAAAGATCTCTTCAACATGAATCCTGCTCTTATAGCACTATTTTTTTCTTTTGTTCAAAGATGTTACCAAACACTGCTAAGAGACCCCAGACACTCTATAGTTCTCTTGCCAGCCCCTGAACCAAAAGGCATAACACAAAGGCACACTGACATTACAGAATTCTCGTCAGGAAACTGAAACAATGCTGTTGTGTCTTTCTGACCCTAGAGCCTCAGATGACTCTTATTCCTGCTTTCTGATCAAGTCCTACTGTCAAAGGGCCAAGGCCAATTAAGTTGATCAGGCCCAGTGGCAATCGTTCCTCTCCTTTAAATAACCTCAGTAATTCTATTAATCAGGCTTCAGAGTGGTACCCTGTGTGCAACTTCCAACTCGTCTGAGCGGTTTGGTGCTGTCCATCATCCCAGTGCTGAACCCTCAGCTACTCTCATCTTTCTCATAGCCATGGACCATCATGCACACAGTATCCCCTCCTCCTAAACTCTGTAAGGACTGTGACTCTTCTTCCTCCTTCCCCTCCCTAGGAAGGTTCTAGTGTATAGATCTGGTTCCTGGAAGGAAGTGGACCACCACTAGATGCTTCTACTATTTGCTGTTGTGTCATGGTGAAGGGCTTTCCATGGGGTTTCCAAAATCTGTACAACATACTACAGCCTGCTGATACTTGGCTCCCTCACTCTTTGTCAGCTGTTTCACATAGCTAAGGTCCTGCACCATGTCTCCATGTTTCTATCAGACATAGACCCAGTGGTTGTGGCAAAGCTGAGGAGACCTGGGTGATTAGGGATGAATGTGGTAGAAAGTACACAATACTCCCATCAATTAATAGGACTAGATCATGCAGTATGTGGGATGCCATGATACAGCATATTGAAATAGAAGGCAAAGATAGTAGGTTTAGTTAGGGTGGCCACAGCAGCCCAAAGTATGGGGAGGTCATCAATATATTGTCAACCTTTCCCTAGGGGTGAAATGTCTAGGGGGCAGACCTCTGTTTGCATCTCTTCCTTGATGGGCTGAGTAGGAAGACAGCATCTGGGGAAGGCATGGGTATCTAGGTGTTCCTAGGTATTAAGGGCTTCCCAATGAGGAAGATGGCAAAGAGTCAGGGGGCAGATTTCTCCTGATGTTTGAGAACTCATCTTGCTTCACTAACAAGAAGGAACTATTCCATTAGATGGAAATGATGGAATTCTTTGGAGGAAAATACTATACCTTCAGAGAATTTGTGATAGAGGGAAGGAAAACTGGGCACAGTCTGGCATGTACCTGAGGTGATTAGAGATCAAATTTCAAAGGGTTCAGGAGAAAGATAATGATGATCTCATGAGTTAATATTCAATAGAGAAAGCCAGCTCAGGAGTAATAGAAAATACTTTTAAGAATGAAATGTTAAAGATACAAAGAGAACCATGTCAATGAGGAACAAAATGGGGAGTTTTCTGAATAATCTGATAAAGATGCACTGGGAGCTCACTAGTCAATTTGAATCTTGAAAAGACATGGACAGATGATAGAATCAGAACCAATTAATGCAAGAGGTCTACTGACATATGTGATGAACATATATAAATGGTGTTAGGACAGTGAAATCTTAGAGGGAGATGCAGCTGATGAGGAGAGCTAAGGGGCAACAAAAAGGGAGTTTTAGATACATTGGAGAAAAAAGAGAATCAAAGAAGATATAGGACTTCTGCATGGGTGGTATGGAATTGTGAGGGAAATGGTAGAAAAGGCAGCACTGCTTACGTCTGATTTAGCTTCTATGATAGTGGGCAAAGGGCAGAGGTCACAGGATCACAAAACATGCATTAGAAGGGACCTCAGTATCCTTCTGGTATACATCATACATGAAAGGGATCCCCTGTATAATATCACTGGCAAGTGGTTAGTCAACCTTTGCTTGATGACCCCCCCTCCCCACTTAGGGGGAGCCCCCCACCTATCCAGCTAGCCCATCCCCCTCCTGGGTAGCTCTCAGTATTAGGCGGGGTTTTCTTTTTCCCTGACATCCAGCCTGAAGTTATTTCTTTGCTACTTTTATTTCGTTGGCTATTTTGGATCCTCTGGATGTTCCTTTAAATGCTCAAAGTCAGCTGTTGTGCCTCCCTGGACACTCCTCTTCTCCAATCTAAATGTCTCCATTCCTTCAGCTGATTCTCATATGATAAGGACTTGAACACCTTCAGCATCCTGATTGAAATCCCCTGGATGCTGTCTTCATCTTCTCAGTGTCCTTAAGCCACGGAGCCCCTCTTCAGCAGTGTGTGTGTGTGTGTGTGTGTGTGTGTGTGTGTGTGAGAGAGAGAGAGAGAGAGAGAGAGAGACAGACAGACAGAGAGAGACAGAGAGACAGAGACAGAGACAGAGACAGACAGAGAGAGAGAGAGAGTCTGATCTGTGGATCTGGGAGGTAGAAAGAACCTTAGGAGATCTGATCAGAGGAATTTGGGATTGAGAACTGGGAGGGCCCAAACTCTTATTTTCACAAAGACCGAGAGAAGGAAACAGACTTGCCCAAGGTTACCCAGAAAGCAGAAGACAGACCCAGAATTCAAACCCAGGCCTTCTCCCTTCAAGCCCAGTAGCATTTCTTCCACTAGACCACCAGAGCAGCCTGCAATGACTGGGTAGATGCTCCCTGTAGGAGGACTGAGACCCATGCCATTTTCTGCAGTGATTTAGAAAGCATTTCACCTTTAGCTCATGAGGCCTGTCCTCAGAGACTGGAAGCCAAATCTGGTAAGTTATTTCAAACTGCTTTTGCTTTGACTCATTTATTCTTTCAGAGAATGATATATTAGTATTTTCCTTCCACTACCCACTTTAGGAAGTAGTGCCAATAATTTGGGGGACGATAAATTATCCAAATAGGGAAAAGCTTCATAAAAGCCCGTGAGCGGGCCCTTTCTTAATGAGCGGTGCATGGGCACACACTTACCCCGTTATGCTGAAAACAAACTTGACATGATCTATGATCTCCCACCTCAAAGCTCTGTGCATTTACTTAAGTATCTACGAGAGACATTAGGGATGCCAACCGCTTAGCCTGCGATCAGAAAATTAGCCTACCAAGAGTGGAGGGAGAGGAAGGAAAACTCCTTAGGACTGAGTCTAATAGCAGTTAGGTGGCAGTCATGAGGGCCTATCTCTGCCTAAAAAGAATGGATACCCCAATAGGAGAGGGCTGTGCTTTGCAAAATGGATTTACGCCTGGAAACTTGGTGGTTCATCAAATGTTTTTCCTCATTGATGTACAGTTATTTCTGAGGTGCTCTCTCTCTCTCTTTCACTCTCTCCATCTGGCCACTAATCTCCATGCTTTGCCCGCTGTTAAGGAGCTAGTGATTTATGGGTTGTTTCACATCCCCCCCCCCCACCCTACAGGGTCTGGACTGTTTGGCAGGAGGGTTGGGGCTCATTCTTCCATAATATGCTGAGTCCATGCTGGCTTGAGGGAATAGCCGCTCCCTCCTTGTTCAGTTCTCTCAATCTCTAAAGCGTGTCCCAAGTGTAGCTTGTACTTATAAAGAATCAGCCTGGCTCCTGGTTTCTCTAATCACACAAAATCTCCCCCAAGCACACCATTCCACCCACATCATGTGAACTTTTTAAGACAAATTCTAACTTCAAAGATCAGACTTCTATCCTGGTAAATAAAACATGATTGGCTCCATGAGGAAAGAAAGTCTAAGAAGAAAATAGATTAATTAAAGGTCTTACTAAATTCTCATCCCCCCTGGTCATCATCCGTGTGGTTATGTGTCTAACAAGCCAGAACCACTTAATCTGTTCAAACAGCAAAGTGAAAAAAGGAAGGCTTTGGACTTTTAAGATATGCCATGGTGGTGAGGGTTTTTTCAAGGCAATAATAAGTGTGCTGCTGAATTATTCATAGGATCATAGGATTTAGAGATGGGAGAGACTTTAAGAGATCGCTGAGTCCAACCCCCTCATTTAGATTTGAAGAAACAGGAGACGCACAATGCCTTTCCTATAACTGAAAGCAGACCTATCAAAAACTGGGTCAGCAATACATCTGATGCTGGTGATCTTGGCACTGACCATGACTTAGGAATGCCAAAGTGAGCAGCCAATATGTCTGAGGTATAATATTCATACACTAGAGTGAGCCAGGATCATATCATGTGACCACCCATCTTGCTGGTTGCTTTAGCTTTCCCATCTCTTCTCATCTTTGCAGTGAATCTGTGATGATGCCTTCAGTGAAATCTGGGAAATCAAGGAGTCCATACTACCTGTCTGTGTGGCAGGAGAATGGGGATTCCAGGGTAGTATCTGGTGGTATTTTTGGAGCCATGGGAGTGGGTCCAGGCACATGCCTGGACTTTTTCAGGGAGCACTGTACACCAGCTGGGACCTGAGCATCACCATGGAGGCTTCTGAGGGTCAGTTCCCAAGAACCAGAGAAAGAGCTTGGGCTTGGATCAGAAGAAAAATAAGGAGAAACAGCAGGGAGCATTGGCTGAGAGAGAAGGCAATTCTCTGTGGGAGGGAGAGGAACAAACAGGGGAGGGAGCCCATGCTTCCTAGGAGTCACACCCACTGACATGGCTTGTAATATCTCAAAATGTCAAGCCATCTTTGATCTCATCTCATTAGTAAAGGGACTCCCTCCAAGACTGTATGTGCTTAGGAGGTGAGGGTAGAGAAGTCCTAGCCTCTCCCCACCTTCTCATCCTCTGTTATCCTTGAGCACTCTTCTTTAGTCCTCCGCAGGAAATCCTCTGAATGCACTGGGGGCAGACAGTGTTCCTTGAGGCCTTGTACAGTTTTATGGGCACCAAGTGGATTGCTGCTGAGCTATTTCTATTACCCAGGATAATTTTCAATTGTTTTCATCTTTTTCTCTTTGAGATATGTTGAAAATTGATCCCTGAGTGCCTTTAAAATTGTGTTGACTTCAATATGTCAAGAGGTTTTTTTGGTGGAAAAAAATGAAACCATATGCAAATGTATGTATTATAGCAGTGTGTTCGCCCTCTAAAAACATGTTTGCAGATGCTCCAAAGTAAAAAAAAAAAAAGAAAAAAGGAGTTTTGAAAATTTTAAAAATAATTTAATTTTCATATCCTTAGGAACTGAGGAAGATGGAAAAATGTTTTATTTTGTCTTATAATTGTTAACTCTATAATCCTGAATAAAATAGAAAACAAAAGGCTACTACGGAATGCACTGTGGCCTCATTGAATTCAAACTGACTACGAAGGTGGAGTAATGATGACAGTAGGAGGAGCTAGCCCTCTCTGAAAGAGAGCCCAGGGTTCCAGCAGGCTCCAAGGTGTATAGCAATCAGGAGTGGGATGGAGCCTTGGATCCATCAGTCCACAAATGGTTAAGTACTGGTGTGCTAAGCATTGAGCTGAGCACCAGGAATGCAAAGGCACATCCAGGGAGATCCAGGCAAAGGCCTTGCCTTAAGGAGCTGATGTCCTAATGAAGTAAACATGTGTACAGATATTCTGGCTCAGCTTCCATGTGCCTATGCAGTGACCCACTCACAGCCTGAGGGAGCTGATGTATATGCACGTTACATATATATGAATATGTGTGTATATATGGATGTATAAACTTTACTAAAAATGTACTTAGCGCCCCACCCCCCACCAAGTGAAAGCAGCTGGCAAGGAGTTCAAAACAGCCTCCAAGGAAGTTCCTTGGGGGTCTCAGAAACCCTCTGCTCAATCCATAAAGCAGTTCTTGTCCAAAACACTCTTGGCTGGTTTTTTGGTCAATGCATAGGGGGCAAAGTTAACTCAAGCTGCCCTGGGTCAGTTTCACAGTGTTCTAGCTCATAACAGCCTTGGTGGTCATGGTGGGAGGAGTGGGGGTCTTCACTAATGCTGCCCATGTCTGCATCTTAGCTTTCCAGCCCACAACAGTTATACAATGAAGCCACACAGAGCAGGTACAAGATAACCTTTTGAGGTGGGGCACATCGAGATGATGCTTAAGCAAAAAGCAAAGATGAGGAAGGGGAGAATTTCCCACGTGAGGCCAGGCTAGTGGAGAGGCATGGATGTGGGCACAATAAGGTCAATATGGCTGGACAGTGAAGGGAATGGAGGGAATGACCATGTGATAAGGCTACTGGGGACTGGTTGTGATGGGTTTCATGCCAAGAAGGGAGCAGAAAGCACTAAAGCACAGTCTTTAAACTGAAGCTTAAAATTGTGCCCTGTTTGTGAACCTGGAGGTTGATAGGGAGTCCCTGGAGTTGACTGAACTGGTGAATGACATGGTTAGGCCTGCACTTTCAGAAAATCCCTTTGGCTCATGCATGGAAGGTGAAGGAGAGAGGTGACAACTTGGAGACTCTGAGACATGTCATGTCCAGAGATATGCAGGTGGTAGATCATCAGGCCCTCGTGCTCTGGCCTGGTCAGATACTTCATGTCTGGAGTACCAGGCTCAGTTCTGAGAATCTCCTCTTAAGAAAAACATTAATAGGCTCGAGAGGTTCCAGGAGAGGGTAACCAGCATGTGTGGGGGACAGAGCTCATGTTTTCAAAATATATAAAGGGCTAGCAAGTGGGAGAGGGATGTGTTGTGCTTGCTGACAGAGGAAGAAATTGGAGCAACAGGAGGAAGTAGAAAAGTAGCCAACATTTGTAGGTTTGATATTGGGACATTTTCTAACAAAAAGGCAACTGGAGCTCCACAGGTGAGCAAAAGCGGAGGTCTGCAAGCAAGCTCGAGGCACTCATGGACTATGAGTACAGTAGCTAAATCTTTTCTTTTTTTTCTTTCTTCAGTCCTCCCCCCAAGTCAGCTAGAAGAGGTAGCTGCTAAAGTCTCTTACAACTTGAGATTATATGATTCTGGGGGTGGGTGAAGTGAGTTCTCAGTCACTCAAAGAAATGCCAGTGGAGGCACCAATCCTCCACACCTTCCCTCCACTCACTTCTCACAGTAGACCACTCAGATCCCATGGGGCAATGGGGTTGGGGAGTGTCATGGCTGCTCATAGTACTTGGAATATCTAGGGGTCAGTGATCAACTATGAGCTTTCTGTTCAACCCAGTCCTTACACTCTCAAGACATCTGGGCACTGCTACCTGATTGACTGATATATCCTAAGGACTCTGAGACTTGCCATCTACCCTACATCTGAGCTCTTCTATATATGTCATCTTTCTCAATTGGATGGTGAACTCCCTGTGAACAGGGAATGTCTATTATTTTTTTCTATTTGTGTATCAAGCACTGGATAGTAAGTACTTTTGCATTCATTCATTCAGAGGTATTCAGGCAGAATCTGGACAGTCCATTGTCAGGGATGGTGTAAGATGTTTTCCAAGCCTTTGTTAAGAATTGGAATGCATGACTACTGTGGCCAATTACCACTTTGCAGTTCCATGAATTCTGATCCTCATCTCACATCCAGCCATATATTTGTTTAATGTGGTAGGAACTGAATATTGTTGAATATTCATGGCCCACACTAGTGTGGTAGAGGTGTATGAGGGAGCCCAGAGGGGCCCACTTGCCCCCTCTTATTTTGTTCCCCTTTCATTTGGTCTGAAATAATGAATTTGTGTTCTCTCAGTCCAGTTACAAAAATCAAACAACAAGAAAAACCCTTACGCAGAAACTTTAGATAATAATACCATGTTACCCAGGGCCAAGAACAGTGTATGACACTTAGGAGATGTTTAAAAACATTTATGGAATGAATGATTTCTATGTTGTGGAGCATTTGGAATGGATGTGGCTAATGTGGAGGCAGAGTTAATGTAATGACTCCTGACCAGATGAGGGAGCGTGAGAGAGGGAAGGGTTAGGAAGAAGAAAAGATTGTCATCTGAGATAAATGAAAAACTGAACAGGATAAAAGAATGACAGTCCCCAGTGCTTACTCAGCACAGTATTTGGCATTAACTGAGATACTAATGTCAAGAGTGCCTAATAGGCAGGGGGCAGAGCCAAGATGGCTGAGTAAAAGCAGTGACTTGCTTGAGCTCTCCCCCAAACCCCTCCAAATATCTATAAAAATGTCTCTAAACAAATTCTAAAGCAGCAGAACCCACAAAAAGACAGAGTGAAACAAATTTTCAGCCCAAGACAGCCTGGATTACAAAGGTGTATTGTGCAGAGCGAAGAGAGGAGAGCAGCTTGCCATGGGTGTGCAGGCAAGGCAGACCCCAGTGAACCTGGAGCAGGCCTCAGAGGACTGAATTGCTGGCAGCTATGGCAATTTCCAGATTTCTCAATCCACAAATGCCAAAAAAAACTTAGAAGGTTGGTGGGAAAAGTCTGTAACTGCAGTGAGGGAGAGAAGCTCAGTCCCAACCCCAATCCCTGAGCTCAGCCCCGGGGTGGCAGTTACTTCCAGAGCTTCTGGCCCACAGTCTGAGGGGGAATTGAGTGGCTGATCAGAGGGGGATTGCAGGGATCTCTTTGTTGGCACTGAGGCAGAATGCTCTTGCTTTGTCCATGCTGGGATCTGGGTCACAGTTTTGGGTGGCAGTCCTGGAGTAAGGAGGAGCACTGGTGTGGTGGAGATTGTAGTGGTGGTGGAGAGGAAATCCTCCTCACAGTTCCAAGGCAGAAAAGAGTGCTTGTGGTCACTCATAAACCAGAGCACAGTCCAGGAAAGGAGTAAACACCTCACCCCTTATCATACCACCTTGGGAGAACTGAAAATTTACAGGTCCCTAGAAGTATCTCTGAAAACAGCTGTACAAAACCCCTGAAACTTGGGACAGTACATTCTCCACGCTGGAAGCAGACCCCTACCTTAACAAAGAGTTTAAAAAAAGTAATTGGCTGGGATCATGAATAAACAAAGGTCCAAAAAAAGTCAGACTATATTATCTTACTTTGGCGACAAAGAAGATTGAAACATACAACCAGAAGAAGACAACAAAGTCAAAGCTCCTACATCCAAAGCCTCCAAAAAAAATATGAATCAATCCCAGGCCATGCAAGAGTTCAAAATAGAGTTTGAGAAACAAGTAAGAGAGGTAGAGGAAAAACTGGGAAGAGAAATGAGAGTGATGTAAGAAAATCATGAAAAACAAGTCAACAACTTGCTAAAGGAGACTCAAAAAATACTGAAGAAAGTAACACCTAAAAAAATAGCCTAACCCAAATGACAAAAGAGGTCCAAAAAGCCAATGAGCAGGAAAATGCTCTAAAAAGCCAAATTGGCCAAATGGAAAAAGAAGTCCAAAAGCTTACTGAAGAAAATACCTCTTTAAAAATTAGAATGGAGCAATTGGAAGCTACTGACTTTATGAGAAATCAAGACACTGTAAAACAAATCCAAAAATAATTTTAAAAATTAGAAAACAATGTGAAATATCTCATTAGAAACACAACTGACCTGGAAAATAGATCCAGGAGAGAGAATTTAAAAATTATTGGAGTATCTGAAAGTCATGATCAAAAATAGAGCCTAGACATCATCTTTCAAGAAATCATCAAGAAAAACTGACCTGATATTTTAGAACCAGAAGGCAAAATAGAAATTAAAAGAATCCACCAATTAACTCTTGAAAGAGGTCCCCAAAGAAAAACCCCTAGGAATATTGTAGGCAAATTCCAGAGTTCCCAGGTCAAGGAGAAAATATTACAAGCAGCCAGAAAGAAACAATTGAAGTATTGTGGAAACACAGTCAGGGTAACACAAGATTTAGCAGCTTCTACATTAAGGGACTGCAGGGCATGGAACATAATATTCCAGAGGGCAAAGGAACTAGGATTACAACCTAGAATCACCTACGCAGCAAAACTGAGTATAATCCTTCAGAGGAAAAAATGATCATTCAGTGAAATAGGGAACTTTCAAGCATTCTTGATGAAAAGACCAGAGCTGGTTAGAAAATTTGACTTTCAAATAGAAGACTAAAGTGAAACATGAAGAGGTAAACAGGAAAGAGAAATAATAAGAGACTTATTAAGGTTGAACTGTTTACATTCCTGCATGGAAAGATACTATTTGTAACTCATGAGACCTTTGTCAGTTTTAGGGTAGTTGGAGGGAAAAAAAATTATATGTATGTTTAGATAGATAGAGGGCACAGGGTGAGTTGAAGATGAAGGGGTGATATCTGGAGAATAAAATTAAAGGGTGAGAGAGGATTATACTGGGAGGAGAAAGGGAGAGGTAGAATGGGGTAAATTATCTCACATGAAGCAGACAAGAAAAGACTTTTACAATGGAGGGGAAATGGGGGAAGGTGAGAGGGAATGAGTGAATCTTATTCTCATAAGATTTGGCTTAAGGAAGGAATAACATACACACTCAATTGGGTATGGAAATCTATCTTACCCTACAGGAAAATAGAGGGGGAAAGGGACAAGAGAGCAGGGGGATGATAGAGGGGAAGGCTGATTGGGGGAGGGGGTAATCAGAAGCAAACACTTCCGAGGAGGGACAGGATCAAAAGAGAGAATAGAATAAATGGGGGAGGTGGGATAGGATGAAGGGAAATATACTTAGTTTTTCACTACATGACTACTATGGAAGTGTTTTGCTTGACTACACATGTATAACCTGTATCGAGTTGCTTATCTTTTCAATGAGGGTGGGTGGGGAGGGAGGAATTGAGAAAATTTGGACCCCAAAGTTATAAAAACATATGTTAAAAAATTGTTTTCACATTCAACTGGGAAATAAGAAATATAGGAAATGGGCTATAGAACTCTATCCTGCCCTACAGGAAAATAGAAGGGGAAGAGGTTAAGAGAAGGGGGGAGAGATAGAAGGGAGGGCAGATTAGGGGATGGGGTGCATAGAATGCATGTCACCTTGGGGTGGGGGAGGGATGAGATGGGGAGGAAATTTGGAACTCAAAATCTTGTGGAAGTGAATGTTGAAAACTAAAAATAAATAAATTTTAAAAAATTAAAAATAAAATGAAAAAGAGTGCTTAAAAATATTCATTGACTTGACTAGAGGTGCCCAGTGAATGGCTCACAGGTCATCTTCTGAGAGAGTAATAGAGGAAGTGGAGGATCTGGCTTCATGGGGGGCCCAAATGTAACCAGAAATGTTATTTAATGGGGGGGCAGTTGGCAGTTTTACTGCCCAGTCCCCACAGGGGATAGAGGCAGCCAGACCCACTTGAAGACTGTTGCAGCTCATGCCCAATATCAGCTGCTGAGGACAAGGAAGCAAAGAAGATCTATGGAGAGACTTCTGACTGACTTCAGCAGAAGCCATATGCTAATGTACTCAAGGGTAAATGTAAGCAGGACATATTGAAGAAACGTGGGAAAATATGGTCAGGAATCAGATAGGGGCAAAGATCTAAAGCTTATAGACTACTTAGCAGCCCTAGACTTGTGTCTTAGGTAGACTTAGGTACCTCCTGATTCAAAAAAAGAGCCAGAAAGCACTAAGTGTAGTGTGGAAATGAAAATAACAGCAACAGAAAAATGCTGGAATGGACCATCTCCATGGGATCTTAGCAGGCATGAAATAGCTTCCCTCTGATGTGAAGTCATTTCAGAATCAGCTGCCTGACTCAAGAAACTCAAAGACTTAGAGAAAAGGTAAAGATCAATACCATATCAAAAGAAAGAAGAAAGATGGGATCTTCCATGAGACTACAACAGCTCCAGCCCAACCTGTTTAAATGTCACTGACACTGGAAAATGGAAAATACAATAAAATTTAACAAGGATTCATCCTGTGCCTACTATGTGCCTAGTACTGTGATTGAGAGATAAAGTCAAAGACCGAAGTATTCCTGCTTACTCCCGAGGAGTATGTGGGAAGTGGGGAGATGGAATATTAACAAAAGAGAGTAATGTCAAGAGCAGGAGAGTTGAATAAAAGCAAGGACATTGGGTCTGATGATTACTTTGCTTTAAAGAAGTTTATGTATTTATGTGTTCATCAATTCATTAGCTTTTAATTTTATTTTTTTATATTTTCTGTTGAAATAAATTTATTTATTTATTTTTAGCATTCCTTTTTTTAAAGTTGAGTTCCAAATCTCTCCCTCCTTTCTGCCCCTTCTCCACCCATTGAAAAGGCAAGAAATGTGATTTGAAGTATAAATGTGAAATCATGCAAAACATGTCCATATTAGTAATAATGCAAAAAAACAAGAAAAATAAAGTGAAAAAATACACTTCAATTTGCAGGCAGACTTCCCAGTTCTCCTTTTGGAAGTGGATAGCATTTTTTCATCATGAATCCTTCAGAACTGTCTTGGATCATTGTATTGATCAGAGTAGTTAAGTCACTATTGACAGCTGGTCATTGTACAACATTGCTTTTACTATGTGCTATGATCTGTTGGTTCTGCTTACTTCTCTTGTTATCAGTTCATACAAATCTTCCCAGTTTTTCTGAGAGCATTCTGCTTATCATTTCTTACAGTACAATAGTATTCCATTATAATCATATACCATAATTTGTTCAGCCATTTCCCAAGTGATGGGCATCCTTCAATTTTCAATTCTTTGACAACACAAAAAGAATTTGCTTGTTTATTCCTAGTTGTCCAGACATGTTTGCCTTTTGGTCCTATAGACTAAGTGGCAGAAGCAAGATTTGAATTCTGGTTTCTGGTTCTCTTTGGATGACCAGTTATCAGGCATGTTATAACAGGGATTCCTGTCATATAGAGAGTAGACTACAAGGCTGTTGGGTTTCCTTCCTCTGATTCTGTAAGCTCATTCTCTAGTGTGTTGTGGGAGGATGTGACAAAGGCATTTGAGAAGATCAGTTAGGAAGAGCCATTGGGTTTGGTCACAGACACCCAGAGGAACCATGTTGCTGGAAGACCAACTCAAAAGACAGGCTGGGAGTCTGGGCTTTTTTTCAGTTTTTCTTTTCTTTTTTTTTTTTAATTAAATTAATTAATTTATTTCCCCACAGTTACACGTAAAAACAATTTTTAACATTCATTTATAAAATTTTGAGTTCCAAATTCTCTCCCTTGCTCCCCCATCTTGAGAAGGCAAGTAGTTCAATATAGGTTATACATGTGTAGTCATGCAAAACACTTCCACAATAGTCATGTTGTGAAAGAGAACATAGACTAGAAAAAAATCAAGAAAAATAAATAAAGAAAAAAAAGTATGCTTCAGTCTGTATTCAGATACCATCAGTTCTTTCTCTGTGGATGGATAGCATTTTTCAGAGACTTTGAGAATTGCTTTGGATCATTGTATTTTTGAGAATAGCTAAGTCATTCACAGTGGATAATCTTACAATAATACTGTTACTTTGTACACAGCACCTTTCACTTTACATCAGCCCATGCAAGTCTTTGCAGGTTTTTCTGAGAGCATCCTGCTCATCATTTCTTATAGCACAACAATATTCCATCATAATCACACACCACAACTTGTTCAGCCATTCTCCAATTGATGGTCATCCCCTCAATTTCCTTTGCTACCAGAAAAAAAGGTGCTATAAATATTTTTGTACATATAAGCACTTTTCCTTTTTGTTTGTTTGTTTGTTTTTATCTCTTTTGGGATACAGACCTAGTAGAGGTACTGCTAAGCCAAAGGGTATGCATGGTTTTATAGCCCTTTGGATATAGTTCCAAATTGCTCTACAGAATGGTTGAATCAGTTCACAACTCCACCAACACTACATTAAATGTTTCACTTTTCCCACAGCCCCTCCAACATTTATCATTTACCTTTTCTGTCCTGTTAGACAATCTAATAGATACGAGGTAGTATCTTAGAATTGTTTTAATTGGTGGAATCATCACATCTGTATGGTTTTCCCTTTCCCTCCTCTGTTCCTCAGTGTTATAGGTACCCCTGGGGGGAATCTTGTTTATTGGACTGTGTTTTGAATTGCTTGAAATGTTAGATAGAGAGACACCAAAATGTTGGTCAGGACAAATAGGTCAGTGGTAGCACTGGTACTGGCAGCACCCCCTGAGAACTTCTGTTTTCTTTCAACCATACCCAAAGTTCTATGACTCCAGCTGCCCCAGTTCATAGGAACCTGGCAAATGAAGAAAGAGGAACCAATGATTAAAAAACCCCTTTGTATCTATATTTGATTGCAGAAAATATTGGAATTGATAGAACAAAAGGCATTTTTAAACATTCCTCAAAAAAGGTGTCACTCATGTTGATGCTAAAATGATGAAGTTTTTCGGGATTCTCAATCTAAAGGCAGAAAAGGAGAATGTTGCTTACTGAGTCATTCTTAATGTGAAAGGTCTTGTGTCACATTCAAATAAGAAGTTTCCTGATTTATAGCAAGGCTTTAAAAATGCTTATACTTAAACATATGATAGTATTAATTGTACTGATCCCCAGAGCATTAACAGTCTCCTAAATTAAATTCATGATTACTCAGAAGTGATTGGCCCAATCAACCACAATGGATGAAGAACCTGCATTGCTTTGAACCTGACATGTAGTTACATGGACAGAGCATTGAATTAGCATTCTTAACCATATGTATCTTAGACAAGCATTACTGATGGGTCAGATTTGGAGAGGAGGGGGATATTGAGCCAGATCACAATCAGGAATGATTCAAAGTCCCTCTTTCATACCAGGATCTTTCTGATGATTTTGTGAATCATGGGTTTCTGTGATCTCAAAAGAGCCATGAGCAGACCATAGATGCCCTAGAGGACTGTGGTTATATTCAAGATGGGTGCAGGTATATCAGCACTGATATATCAATGATGACTCTCTGGGAAAAGTGGCCTCTAGGACATCATAGGAGACACATGTGACAGGAAGAGCTGAATGAAAGAAGAAAGCATTAAGTGCTTCCTCTATGCAGCACACTGTGCTAAGTCTTGGGGATGTAAATAGAAAAATGAAGCAGTTTGTGCTCTCCAGGAGTGTGTATTCTAATGGGGGAAATGACGCAGAGGGAAAATTGCAGCTGTAAGTCAAATGGAAAGATCCCCTGGTCCAGAGGGTGCAGTGGCAAAGCAGATGGTCAGACCTGTTATTTAATGTCATTTTCACTGATAAGATATCCACTTCTGGTTTGAACCATTGGCCAGGGCCAATGACTTTGGTAGCCAGCACTTTCTTTTCTGGGTCCATGCTATGTCCATGTAGCTGTGGCCATGCCCTTGCAGAAGAAGTGACCAGGCTGCATCTCCTCAGAGGTTGCTTCTCAGGATGATGGTTGTGGGTACCAGGCTGGAAGCATTGTTATTCCCAATGTTCTTGGGTTCAGGGTCCTGGCCTATCTCCATTAGGATCTGAGGGAAGATGGTGGTCAAGGAGTTAGTTGGGGTTTGACCTGTCTGACACATACTGCCTCCTGTCTCTCCCTTAGGGTACCCTTCTGGCTACTTCAGCTAGAAAATGATGCTTCAACAGTTCATATACAGCTGTGGGGCTCAAAGAAGGTTCAAGGAACCAGGGGAAATCTCCTGCATATGAATGACTTAAGCTTTAATAGGAGGCTTACAGGATGACCTGGACAAGGACTGTGCAAGATAGACATGTGGAGGAAGGAACCAGCCAAGGAGGTCTCAGATTCATTGAATCATCAAAGTGTATTTAGCAGGTCTGTATCTCAGTGAAAGGGCTCAGCCCAGAGGTAGAGATGTGGGTATAATCCCTTGAGGACTGATTATTGAAGCCAAAGATCTGGACAACCCCACCAAGAGAGGAGAGAAGAAGGCAAAGGATACACTGCTGTCATGCCTACATTAAGGGAGGGCACTTCTTAACTTGCTGCATGATTTTGGGAAAGTCAAGGACCCTCTCTGGTCCCCACTTTCATCCTTTGTAAAACCAGACCATTAAACCAAGTAACTGAGTTTCCTGTGAGTTCTGAGATTTGGGGATTCCAGAAGTTGACACTTCCATAGCACTTGGGTATTAGAACTGAATGCTCTGTGAATCTCTCTCTATGTTTAAAATAGGTGTCTGAATAATGCCTCACACCTTAGCAGTTCTTTCTATTAATCACTCCCTGGAGTCCATTGGTTAAGTACAAATGGCAGCAGGGGTATTGGAAAATAGGCCAGCCTTGGGATCCAATGATCTGGGTTCAAATCCTGACTCTGACAAATACTAGCTGTGTTACAATGGACAAATTTCTCATTTCTCTGGGTAACTTTCTGTTAAATTTTTCTCCCTTCCATCAATTAACAAACATTCATTTTCTTTTCCTTCAACCTTCTTCTACTTTCTAGTTGAAGAAAAGAAAACTAAAACCTTATAAAAATGTGCAAATTTTCCAAATTGATCTTGACACACAAATTGTCTTTTGTGTATGTGTGATATATGTGTGTGTGTGTGTGTGTGTATGTGTGTGGTATGCATATGTTGTGTTTGTATGTGTTGTGAACATGGTGTATGTGTGTGGTGCACATATTTATGTAGTGCCTATATGTGCATGGTGAATGTATGCTGTGTGTGCTCTATGTGTTTGAGTATTTTGTGTGTGTGTTTGTGAAAGATTGTGATCACTGACACATCGCCTCTGGGTAAGGAGCTGGGAGCATTTTTCATCATTAGTCTTCTGGAATTGGCGGGTGGGCATTGTGTTTTCCTGAGTCCTTTGGTTTTTCAAAGTTGTTTGTCTTTCCGGTTTTGCAGTTAGTATCTCCACGGTTCTCAGAGGCCTGCTTGCTTCATTTTGCATCAATCAGTAGAGATCTTCCCACATTCCAGGCAACATTCTAAGGCTTGGAATTATAGACCTCTCTTCAATTCCCATTGGTGAAAGAAGTTCTCCTGCTGGGAGGTTCATGAATAGGTGAAATCAAGGGGAAGAACATGAGGATAGTGACAGGTCTGTGGGTACCCTCACTGCACTCCTATTGTCTCTAGGCCACCCAATTTTAGCTGTACCGTAGGAGGACCCAGTCCAGGATTGTGGAATGTTTAGATTGGAAGGGAGGTTCTCTATGGTACGTGACCAGGGGCCAGAGGAGGAGCAGACTGAGATCTGTCTTCAAGAATCTAAAGGAATTTACTTATTCAGTGCTATACCAGTCAAACTACCAAAAATTATTTTATAGAATTAGAAAAAATAATAACAAAATTCATCTGGAAGAACACAAGGTCAAGAATATCAAGGGAATTAATGAAAAAAAATGCAATGGGTGGTGGCCTAGCTCCAATTGTATTATAAAGCAGCAATCATCAAAACTGCTTGGTACTGGCTAAGAAATAGAGTGGTGGATCAGTGGACTAGGTTAGGTGTGCAAGATACAGGAATCAATGACTATAGTAACCTACTGTTTGATAAACCCAAAGACCCCAGCTTCTGGGGTAAGAACTCACTATTTGACAAAAACTGGGGGGAAAACTGGAAAAGAGTACGGCAGAAACTAGGCAATGACTAAAATCTCATACCCTAGTAGATTATTACCTTATCTTAATAAGGTTGAAATGGGTACATGATTTAGACATAAGGGATGATGCCATAAGCAAATTAGCCAAGCAAGGAATAGTTTACTTGTCAGATCTATGGAGAAGGGAAGAATTTATGACCAAATAAGAAATAGAGAACATTATGAAACGCAAAATGGATAATTTTGATTATGTTAAATTGAAAAGTTTTGTACAAATTCAACCAATGCAACTGAGATTAGAAACAAAGCAAAAAGACACAAACAATTTTTACAGCCAGTGCCTCTGATAAAGGCCTCATTCTTCAAATATTTAAAGAACTGAGTCAAATTTATAAGAATACAAATCATTCCCTAATTGATAAATGGTCAAAGGATATGAACAGGCAGTTTTCAGATGAAGAAATTAAAGCTATCTACTGGCATATAAAATGCTCTAAATCACTGATTGATTAGAGAAATGCAAATTAAAACAACTCTGAGGTACCATATCATACCTATCAGATTGACTAATATGATAGAAAAGGAAAATGATAAATGTTGGAGAAGATGTGAGAAAACTGGAACACTAATGAATTGGTGGAGTTGTGAACTGATCCAACCATTTTGGAGAACAATTTGGAACTATGCCCAGAGGGCAATCAAACTATGCATACCCTTTGATCCAACAATAGCACTTCTTGGGCTATATCCCAAAGAGATCATACAAATGGGAAAAGGACCCACATGTACAAAAATATTTATAGCAGCTCTTTTTGTGGTGGCAAAGAATTGGTAATTGAGAGGACGCCCATCAATTGGGGAATGGCTGAACAAGTTGTGGTACATGAATATAATGGAATACTATTGTGCTATAAGAAATGATGAGCAGGCGGACTTCAGAAAAAAACAAACAAACTGGAAAGACTTATATGAACTGATGGCGAATGAAATGAACAGAACCAAGAGAACATTGTACACAGTAACAGCCACATTGTGTGATGAATGACTTTGCTAGACTTGGCTCTTCTCATCAATGCAAGCATCTAAAACAACTCCAAAATACTTTTGATAGAAAATGCTATCCACATCCAGATATAGAAATATGAAGTCTGAATGGAGATGGAAGCAGACTGTTTGCTCTCCTTTTGTGGTTTTGTTTTATTGCTTCATTCTTGTGGTTCCTCCCATTAATTCTAATCTTTACATCGTGACTAATGGGAAAATATTCTTTATATGAATGTTTAAGTAGATCCTATATCAGATTGCAAGCCATCTTGGGAAGAGGGGAGGAGAGAAGAGGGGGGAGAAAATGTAAAACTCAAAATCTTATAGAATTGAATGTTGAAAACTAAAAATAAATTAATTATTAAAAAAAAAGAAATGATGAACAGGCAAATTTCAGAAAAACCTAGCAATTCTTATGTGAACTGATGCTGAAAGAAGTGAGTGGACCCAGGAGAACATCATACGCAGCAACAGCAACATCGTAAAACGATCAACTACGATAGACTTGGTTCTTCTCAGCAATGCAATGATGTAAGACAACTCCAAAATACTCATGATAGAAAATGCTCTCCACGTCCAGAGAAAGAACTCTAGAGCCTGAACGCAAATGGAAGCAGACTATTTTCACTATTCTTTTTTTTGTTTGTTTCTTCTTTCACATGATTTTTCTCTTTTGTTCTGATTCTTCTTTTACAACGTGACTAATGTGGAAATATGGTTAATGTGATTGTACATGTATAACTTATATCAGATTGCTGTTTTGGGGAGGGGGGATGGAAAGGGAGAAAAATTTGGAACTCAAAATTTTACAAAAATGAATGTTGAAAACCATCTTTCCTTGGAATTGGAAAAAATGAAATACTATTAAGGGAAAAAAATAGAAAAATCTGAGGGGCCATAATCTGGAGGAAGCATCGATCATCTGCTTGGCTCCAGTGGGTAGAACCAGGAAACACAGGAGCCTGGAGTCATGGACAGCACACAGGCTGCAGTCAGAGGATCTGGGTCCAACTACTGCTTCTGAAGCTTGCTAAGGATGCCACCTTAGCCAAATGATTTAACCTCCCAGTGCCTCAGTTTCCTCACCTGTAAAATGAGGAACTAGATGATCTCTGAAGTTTCTTCTGGCTCTGGAGCTCTGAGCCTTTTGTCCTAGCCTGCAAGGAGCCTTCCAGTCAAGAGAAGCTTCCTCACGCACCCAGAGGGCTGCTGTCTCGCTGTGGGAGGGGCCTCAATGCAAGCCTCCTGAAAAACTGGTGGCCACACATAAGATAGTGGGCAGGTCAGTGTAGGCGTGGATTGGACTAAGTGCTGCTGAGGCCCCTTCCAGGTCTGGCCCCTTACTGTCACTCTATCATCTTCAGTCCATTTTCCCATGGATACACACTCACAGCACATACAAGTGCCCCCACTCCTGTGATTGCTTTCTGACAAAATGGAGACTTGAGGGTGTAATTGAATTTGGTTGAGGCTCCATTATCTTTTAGGCTAGGCTTGATCCCTCTATAAATACTGAATTACTCTATGCTGTTTATTTAGCTTTATATACAGAAGCCCCTGGATGTGTTTCCACAGAAGGTCCATCCCCCCCTCCACACCCAGGGAGGATGGAAAGATGGATCCTAGCCCTGGGGGCATCCTTAAGAGGCTGAGGCAGAGGGTATATGGTGCCGAAGCTCTAGGAATTGGGTTTTTTTTCTGAAAAGGTCCTCTTTGGGTTAATGTCCACATGGACATCAATGGTGAGGGATGTCACTGGGGGTAGGGGAAGGCTGCCTCATGAGCAGCAATGGTGTGGAAGCTTGTCAGAGGAGAGCAGGGAAACTTCCACAGCTGCTGCTGAAATAGCATCTTGACGGACAGCTCACATCCGCTTCCTTTGCCATCTGCTGCTTGAACTGGAGGAGCCCGAAAGAGTGGGACCATAAATGGAAAGGATGGCTTGATATACCCTCCCCAGAAAGCCTTCTCCTGGAGGCTGGTGCCAAGGCTCCAGATAGTCAAGAGAACCTGTCCTGCTGCCACTGCATAGCTGTGTGGCCTTGGACAAATCCCTTACCCCCTCTGAACCATAGCCTTCTTAGTCAATCAACAACCATTTGTTAAGTGCCTACCATGTGTCCAGCACTGTGCCAGGGGCTGGAGATGCACAGGCAACCAGGAAACAGTCCCTGACCTAAAGGAACTTGTCATCTATCAAGGAGACAACATATATGTGCATAAGCTTTTAATAAGATATACAAGAGATTATGGTTGTTTTTGTCATTGGGAAGGGTAGGCATAAGTAGTTATTGGGATCAGGAGAAGCCAGGAAAATAAGAGAATAAGCATTTGTATAGCACCTACTACAAGTAACACACTGTACTAACAACTTCACAAAGATGGTCTTATTTGATCCTTACAACAACTCTGGGAGGAAGGATTTTACAGACTGAGGAAACTGAGGTAGACAGATGTGAAGTGACTTACCTAGAATCACACATCTAGTGTGAGACCAGATTTGAACTGGGGTCTTCCTGATTCCACACTGGAGCTCTATCCACCGAACCACCCAGCTACTCCTCTCAAAGGTCTCAAAGGTTACATCCATTCAGAAAGTTTGATGTGAGGGATGTCATTGGCAGTTTCCTCTGGTGTTGGTGTCTTAAAGACCCAACAGGACATTGGCAGTGAGTGTGGGAGCTGCCCAAGCATGCAGAGAACAGTTCAATGTGGGACAGAAATAAGAAAAAGATCAATGTTTAAAATACTTTTATTGAGTTGAAATAACAGTGGGCTCAAAAACAATTAGATGAATAAAGCTGCCTCAATGATGTTTTTTAATTAAATAAAAGTTTTAAATTAATTTCACAGCTTTTAAATCATGTCTATTAACTCAATAAAGAACTTTAAAAATCGAATTAGTTGCCTTCAAACTCGGTATTTTAAACCCAATTAAAGTTTTTTTTTAATTATATTTTAACCCTTCAGTTGAGCTCTGCTCTGCATTTTGGCAGGTCCTTTGTTCACTTCCAAATTGATTCATTGCTAAGTTCTGCCTTTGCTTGAGTGGTGATAATACAGCTGGTTACACTCTGTTGAGGGACTCTCTCTCTCTTTCTCTGTCTCTCTGTCTCTGTCTCTGTCTCTCTTTTTCTGTGTGTATGTGTGTGTGTGTCCATCCAATAAACAATGAACCTCATCTGCACTCCCCTTCAGCCTGAGCCACCAGTCATGGACAAAGTGGAAGGCAATGCGTCATGTGACTGGATTGAGACGCTGCATTTCTGGCCACTCCACTCAGATCTCCCCTGGAGCACAAGGCACAGAAGGTAGGATGTTGCAATCAGTCCTCAGTGTCTGTTAAGATTCAGGCACAGAGACTTCAGCTCAGAGGGGGATGATCACACCTGATAAGATGCCTCCAGTGACTGACTAGGCTCATGGATACCCAGGTCTTCTGAGTTCACTTCTCCTGGGCAAGCAAGAAGTGACAGCAGATCTCTCCCCCTCCCCCTCTCCTCCTCTCCCTCTTTCTCTGACTCTGTCTCTGTCTGTTGGATTCACTTTCTCTCTGTTTCCAGGCAGCCACTGAGTCCATAGCTCAACCTAAGCATATACATTATCAGAGATGTTTTTGTTTTTAATAAAAACATAAAAATATAAGTTTAAAATTACTTTCCTAGATAGAGAATGCAACTCTACATGATGTTACAAGCTTTCCTGTAATGGCCTTGCATTAGTGGAGCCAGTCTTACACAGAGACAGAGTGACTATTCCCTGGGGAGCAGTGACTAACTCCTGGCTGGGTATGCTGCTCCCTAATGAAAGCAGGCCAGGATATATTTGAGGGGTGTTTTGCAAATCAAGTCAGACAGACTTTAAACCAAACAGAAACAGCAAACAGGAAAAAGCTGCCTACCCCCACCTACCAAGCTAGAGGACAGAGAAGAGGCAGGATGACGGAGGTACAGGAGCAGCTGAGACACCCAGGCATTCACAGGAGACAAAATCAATTAATTAATAAGTCAACAAGCATTTAAGTACCTGCTGTGTGCTGGGCGCTGTGCTAAGCACTGGGGATGCAGAGAAAGACAAACAAAAAAATCAAAACCAGAACCAGAACCTTTACAAGGACCCTGACATCTAATGGAGATGAAATGCAGATCTCTAGGCTGGGAGAGGCCTGCATGAAGGGGGCATTGGAGCTGGGAGGGAGGAAAGAACCTGGCAGTGGCATTTGGGGGTAAGTCAGTCAACTCTCTGCTCATTAGGTGAGCGCCCTACACCATTCAACCAAGTGCTCTCATCCAGAACCTTCTAAGAAGTGCTTGTATCAGGAAGCTCACTACCACACATGACAATGCCAGAGCATTGATTCAGGGACAACTGGTGAGGGCCGACTCTGTGCAAAGTGGTTTTAATCAATTAAGTCATTTATTGAGTTAGTCATTCAGAAAGAGTATGCCTAAGTACCCCAGGAAACTCTCTATGATGAAGTTGCAGAGTAAGTACTGATCCATGCTCCCTTCCTCCCTTCCTCACACCCTTCCCTCCCTTCTCTCCCTCCCTCCCTCCCTCCCTCCCTTCCTTCCTTCCTTCCTTAGTTCCTTCCTTTCCTCTCCCTCTTTCCCTTCCTCTTTCCTCCCTCCTTTCCCCCTTCCCCCTTCTTCCTCTCTCCCTCCCTCCTTCTTTCCTTCCTTCCTTCTTTTCTTTTTTTTTAATAACAATTTGTCTTTTCATTGACCACCTTAGCAAATTATGCCTTAACAGCAAATTTCCGAAGCAGGTTCAGGTGTTCCTTCCTCTGCTGTTTATTGGTCTTCAGGCTTTCCTTGTGCTTATTAAGCCTGCTGCACATGGTCTTCTTGGGCCAAAGGGATAGGGGTTTGTATTTCTTCCCCTTATAGAATTTTCTGAGGTTCTCTTTCTGTGTCTGGTTGATGACAGTCAGAAGTCGGGCAATAGATTTTCAGATGACTCAGATCTTAGAAAGGTTGGAAGCAGTGCTGCGATGACCTTGGCCACTATCAATTATAGCTCCTCCTTCTTCTTCCAACAAAGATCCCTGGCCTTGATTTTTGCCATGATCATGGATCAGCCACACCGCCACCTGGCTTCAAAAGGAAAGAGCCCTCCTTCCTTCCTTCCTTCCTTCCTTCCTTCCTTCCTTCCTTCCTTCC
>NW_020952400.1:1267226-1330180 GCF_900497805.2 Vombatus ursinus
TTCCTTCCTTCCTTCCTTCCTTCCTTCCTTCCTTCCTTCCTTCCTTCTTTACCATGTCATTTTACAGGAGATGGTCCTTTTAAAGTTGTGCCCCAACAAATTTAACCTCTGGTGACCAGCCTTCTGGTGAAGACTCACATTGAATGAAGCTAGTCCTTGGAGGACAGGCCACTAACTGTCAGTGTCTCACCCTCAGACCCTCTGCTGCTCAGTCAGACCAGTGAGGAGTCCCAGTCACTAAGTGAGGCCTTCAAGGACAGATTCAGAACTGTCACTGATCAGCACCTGGACCCTCTGCCACCTGGCTACTTGGTCAGATCTCTGGTGCCCAGTCTCTGAGAGGGTCACCACAAATCAGAGCTTTGTCAGCCAGATCCTGAATCAGCTTCTCCATGGACAGAAGTAGGGCCAGGAGGCAGTAGACTTCCTACATTCCCTCAGGGCCCACTGCATCTGATTTGGGAGGAGACCTGATGCTTTATAGAAATCATGTTCTCCTAGGGATGGCCAAGGAGTCAACTGGGCCCTAGTGTTCACAGTCAAGATGGCAAGGTCCTGATCTCTCCTTAAATGATGTTAAAGCCTGGAATCTACCCAACCCAACTGGCTGCTTTTTTCTGTGACAATATGGAAGCCCAATTCACAGCTGTCATCTATGTTGCCAAAAACACTGAGTCAGAGGACCTGGGTTCAAATCCCACCTTTGACACTGGCTACTTGTTTGGTCTTAGGCAAGAAACTTCACCTCCCTGGGCTTCAGTTTCCTTATCAGTAAAAAGAGAGCATCAGACTCAATCAATCACTACCAGGGTCTCTTCCTCCTCTGCATCTCTTATTCTATGATTTCTCAAGAGGAGGGCTTGTAGCGCAGATGATCAGTGGGTTCTCAAACACAGAGACATCAATGTCTTCATTCCATATTTTGTTGGTGGGGAACAGTGGGAAATTTGTGACTGGATCTTCTTTACTAATCAATTCAAGAAATAAAGGACTTCCAGGTTATGGATTTTAATTGAGGAAATGCTGAACACTTTCAACCCCCTCAGGCATGACATTTTAGGAAGGAAGTTCATACATGCTAAACTTAGGATTGTTCAGAGAAGAGGAACTGAGATGGTGAAGAGAGCAGCATTTATTGAGCATCTCCCCTGGACCGGGCATTGTGCTAAACACTTTGTAAGTATTATCTCATTTGACCCTCACAACAACCCTAGGAAGTAGGTGTGTTATCCTATTTTACAATTAAGGAAACTGTGGCAAAAAAGACTAAGTGATTTACCTAGGGTCACACAGCCAGTAAGTGTCTGAGGCCATATTCAAACTTAGGTCTTCCTGATTTCAGGAGCAGTGCTCTATCCTCTGCACCATCAGCTGCCTCAAGAATTGGGCATGCTTAGCCTGGACAAGAGAAAACTCAGGGCAGACGTGATAGCTTTGCTTATATTTTTGAAGAGGAGGGCTTGGATGTGTTCTCCTTGGCCTTTGAAGGCAGAGTCAGGAGGAATGCAAAGAGCTAGATTTCAGGGGCATGTCAGGCAACACTTCCTAACAGTGAGCACTGTTCTGGAGTGGGGAGGGCTGTCCAGGGAGGCTGAGAATGCCCCTGAATGACCATGAGGGCCTCTCAAGTTCCTGCCAGCTCTAGGACTCTGGCTTTCTCGGACTCATTGCTTCAGATTCCTCCCCCTTCCAAGCAGCTCTTGGGAAATGGGGGTTTCCTGTGTGATTTCTGTTTTGGAGTTTATCCAGTACCAGGTTAGTGAATTCCATTATGCTTGGTTCTTTCTAGTCTAGTCTTCTCTATTGATCAACTTTTCTATTTTTTAACTCATACCAGATGGTTTAGATGACAGCTGCCTCATAATAGAGTTTGAGGTCTAGAAACACTATTCCCTTGTCATTCTTATCCCCTGACCCCTTTTCATTACTCCTCTGCAAATTCTAGGTCTCTTTTCCTCTAAATAACTTTAGTTCTTCTTTCATCTAGCTCTGTAAAGTGTCCCTTGGAAATATGGTGGGACCAGGACTGCCCATCTGTTTGCCCTCACATGTCACATGATGGGCCCATCTCCCCTTTTGAACTCAAGTACACTAGACAATGTTTTGTACTATTTCTTGTGCACATCTAATTGCTAGTTAAATGGGTCTGCAAGGGCCTCTGAGTCATGTTCTATGTAGATCCTTGTGAGGTCATTGTACTGCATGATACACCACTCCATCCCACCACTTGAAGAATTCTGGTGTTAAATAGGTAGATGAAGGGGAGGGGTAGTTGTGTCAAAGGCTTGCTGTTGGAAGGGAATTCAGACTGTTCTCTTCCTCTTCTTCAACCAATTTGTCAATCAACAATCATTTATAAAATGCTGGCTATGTAGTGGGCACTGTGATAAATGCTGAGGATACAAATGTTACCCACATTCTGAACTCACACTTTCATAGCAAGGACAGCTACACTTCTTTGTTAAGAGCTTAAAGATACTTCTGATGGGGTTGGGATATTTTTTTCCTAATGCCATTGTTAACCACCAGTTATTAGTGCCATACATTCACTTAGTCACTTAATATCGATAAGATTTTACTACATTTTTAATCAACAAGAGTCCAACTTCTCTTCCACCCATCTCCCCCAAGTCCACTGAAAAAGCAAGAAAAATAAAAACCCTGTTACAAACATATATAGATGAGCAAAACTTTGTGTTAGAATTCCTAAGTCTTCCAGAGAAGCTTACATTTACAAAATTGTTGTTATTGTATAAATTGTTCTCCTGCTTCTGCTAACTTCATTCTGCGTTAGTTCATTCAAATTCTCCCAGATTTCTCTGGAACTATTTACTTCATAATTTATTATAGTATGATAGCATTCCATCATATTCATATGGTACAACTTGTTCATCCTTTCCCCAATAGATGGGGACTCCTTCAGTTTCTTGTACTTTGCTATCACAAAAAGAAATTCTGTATGGGACAGCTAGGTGGCACAGTGGATAGATCACCAACCCTGGAGTCAGGGGGACCTGAGTTCAAATCTGGCCTCAGACACATAACACTTACTAGCTGTGTGACTCTAAGCAAATCACTTAACCCTAATTTCCTTGCCAAAAAAAAAAAGAAATTCTGTGCATATACATATATATAGGACCTTTTCCTCTTTCTTTGATCTTATTGGGGTGTAGACCTAGCAGTGGCATCACTGGGTCAAAGTGTATGAATAGCTCTTTAGGCATAAGTCTAAGTCATTTTACAGAATGGATGGACTAGTTTGCAGCTCTATCAACAAGGCATTAATGTACCTGTTTACCCAAGCCCCTCCAACGTTTGTCATTTTTCATTTTGGTCAACTTTGGCATTCTTATAAATTTGATTCAGTTCTTTCTCTATTTTAGATATGAGACCTTTATCAGAGACACTGGTTGTAAAAATTCTTTCCCAGTTTTCTGTTTCCCTTCTAATCTTGGTTGCATTGGCTTTGTTTGTGCAAAAACTTTTCAATTTAATGTAATCAAAATTATCTATTTTTCATTTTGTAATTTTCTCTATCTCCTGTTTGGTCATGAATTCTGTTTTCCATAAATCTGATAGGTAAACTATTCCTTGCTCTCCCAGTTTGCTTATAGTATCAGCCTCTATATCTAAATCATGTACCAATTTTGACTTTATTTTGGTAGATGATGTAAGATGTTGGTCTATGGCCAGTTTCTGCCACACTCTTTTCCAGTTTTCCCAACAGTTTTGTCAAATATAATGAGTTCTTATCCCAGAACCTGGAGTCTTTGGGTTTATCAAACAGGAGATTACTACAGTCATTGACTATTGTGTCTTGCATACCTAATCTATTCCATCGGATCTACCACTCTATTTCTTGGCCCGTGCCAAGTAGTTTTGATGATTATTGCTTTATAATACAATTTAAGATTGGGTATGGCTAGGCCACCTTCCCCTGCATTTCTTTTCATTAATCCCCTTGATATTCTGGACCTTTTGTTCTTCCAGATGAATCTTGTTATTATTTTTTCCAGTTCTATAAAATAATTTTTTGGTAGTTTGGTATGGCACTGAATAAGTAAATTAGCTTAGGTAGAATTGCCATTTTTATTATATTAATTTGGCCTACCCATGAGCAACTGATGTTTTTCCAATTATTTAGATCTGACTTTATTTGTGGGAAAAGTGTTTTGCAATTGTGTTCATACAGTTTCTGGGTTTGTTTTGGCAAGTAGACTTCCAGATATTTTATAATGTCTACAGTAACTTTAAATGGAATTTCTCTTTCTATCTCTTGCTGTTGGGCTTTGTTGGTAATATATAGAAATACTGATGATTTAAGTAGGTTTATTTCATATCCTGCAACTTTGCTAAAGTTGTTTATTATTTCAAGTAGTTTTTTACGTGATTCTCCAGGATTCTCTAAGTATATCATCATATGATTTGCAAAGTATGATAGCTTAGTTTCTTCTTTGCCTATTGTAATTCCTTCAATTTCTTTTTCTTCTCTTATTGCTAAAGCTGACATTTCCAGTACGATATTGAATAACAGTGGTGATAATGGACATTCTTGTTTCACTCCTGATCTTATTGGAAATGCTTCTAGCTTATACCCATTACATTTAATGCTTGCTGATGTTTTAGATAAACACTACCTATAATTTTAAGGAAGACTCTCTTTATTCTTATATTCTCCAGCGTTTTTAATAGGAATGGGTATTGTATTTTATCAAAAGCTTTTTCTGCATCAGTTGAGATAATCATATGGTTTCTCTTAGTTTTGTTGTTGATATGATCAATTATGCTGGTAGTTTTCCTAATATTGAACCAGTCCTGCATTCCTGGTATAAATCCTACCTGGTTGTAGTGTATTATTCTCATGATAAGTTGCTGTAATCTTTTTGGTAATATTTTATTTAACTTTTTTTGGCATCTATATTCATTAGTGAAATTGGTCTATAATTTTTCCCTCTGTTTTGACTTTTCCTGGTTTAGGTATCAGCACCATATTTGTATCAAAAAAAGAATTTGGTAGGCTTCATTCTTTGCCTTTTTCCCCAAATGATCTATGTAGTATTGTTCTTTAAATGTTTGATAGAATTCACTTGCAAATCCACCTGGCCTTGGAGATTTTTTCCTAGGCAGTTCATTGATGCCTTATTTAATTTATTTTTCTGAGATGGGGTTATTTAAGTATTTTACTTCCTTTTGTGTTAACCTGGGCAATTTATATTTTTGTAAATATTCATCCATTTCACTAAGATTGTCAAATTCATTGACATGCAGTTGGGCAAAATAATTCCTAATTATTGTTTTAATTTCCTCTTCCTTGGTGGTGGATTCACCCTTTTCATTTTTGATACTGGTAATTTGGTTTTCTTCTCTCTCTTTTTTTTAATTCAAATTTACCAAAGGTTTATGTATTTTATTGTTTTTTTTCATAAAACCAGCTCTTAGTTTTATTTATTATTTCAATAGTTTTCTTAATTTCAGTTTTATTAATCTCTCCTTTGTTTTTCAAAATTTCTAATTTGGCATTTAATTGGAAGGTTTTAATTTGTTCTTCTTCTATGTTTTTTAGTTGCATTCCCAATTCATTGATCTGTTCTTTCTTTATTTTATTCATGCAAGCATTTAGAGATATAAAACTTCCCCTAAGAACCATTTTTGCTGCATCCCATAAGTTTTGGTATGTTATCTCATTATTATCATTCTTTTGGATGAATTTTTTGATTGTTTCTATGATTTGTTGTTCGACCCATTCATTCTTTTTTTTTTTTTTGGCAATTGGGGTTAAGCGACTTGCCCATGGTCACACAGCTAGTAAGTGTTAAGTGTTTGGTCTGAGGCCAGATTTGAACTCAGGTCCCCCTGACTTCAGGGCCAGTGCTCCAGCCACTGTGCCACCTAGCTGCCCCTGACCCACTCATTCTTTAGGATTTCTTCCTTTCTGTTTTGGATTGTGAGGTTTTTATGCCCTAGTACATGTTAATTTTTGTGTATGTGCCATGTACCACTGAGAAGAAAGTATATTCCTTTCTATTCCCATTCAATTTTCTCCAGAGGTCTGCCATATCTAACTTTTCTAAATTTCTATTCACCTCCTTAACTTCTTTCTTGTTTATTTTGTGGTTAGATATATCTAGTTCAGAGTTGTTGAGGTTGAGATCCCGCACTAGTATAATTTTGCTGTCTATTTCTTCCTGTAACTCCTTGGACTTCTCTTCTAAGAATTTGGATGCTATACCACTCGGTGCATATATGTTTAGTAATGATATTGCTTCATTGTCTATGGTGCCTTTTAGCGGGATGTAGTTTCCTTCCTTATCTCTTTTGATAAGATCTACTTTTGCTTTTGCTTTGTCTGAAATCAGGATTGCTAGCCCTGCTTTTATTACTCAGCTGAAGCATAATATATTCTACTCCAGCCTTTTACCTTTACCTTTTGTGTGTCCCTCCTTTTCAAATGTGTTTCCTGTGAACAACATATTGTAGGATTATGATTTTTAATCCATTCTGCTTTCTGCTTCCGTTTTATGGGAGAGTTCATCCCAGTCACATTCACAGTTATGATTACTATTTGTGTCTTTCTCTCCATCCTATTCCCTTCCCATTTATACTTTTCTTTCTCCTTCCTCCCTTTCCCTCCCCAAAAGAGTTTTGCTTTTGACCACTGCCTCCCTCAATCTTCCCTCTCTTCTATTATTCCTCTCCCTTTTCTTTCCCTTTTCCCTTACTACTTCTTCCCTCCCTTCTAGCCACCCCCTGCCTTCTCTTTCCCCTTTCCCCTCCTGTCTATAGGGTAAGTTAGATTTCAATACTTAACTGAGCATATTATTCCCTCCTTGAGCCAAACCAGATGAGAGTAAGGTTCAAACAATGCTTATCTACCTCCCTTCTTTCTCTCTACTGTAATGTTTTTGTGCCTCTTCATGTCATGTAATTTACTCTTTTCTGCCTTCTCCTTTCCTCTTCTCCCATTACAATCCCTTTTCACCTCTTAATTAGGTGTTTTTTTTTCACATCAAAGTCAATTTATACCTACACCCTCTGACCATGTATATCCCTTCTAAACGTCATAATAAAGACACAATTCTCAAGAGTTACAAGTATCATCCTCCTACATCCCCCTACATGTAGGGATGTAAACAGTTTATCCTTATGGAATACCTTTTCTTTTTCTTTCCTGTTTAGCTTTTTATGCCTCCCTTGAATATTATATTGGAAGATCAAATTTTCATTGAGCTCTGGTCAACAGAATAAATTTATTATTAAATAATTTTCCAATTATTTAGATCTGACTGTATTTGTGTGAAAAGCATTTTGTAATTGTGTTCATATAGTTCCTAGGTTTGTTTTGGTAGGTAGACTCCTAAATATTTTATAATGTCTACAGCAACTTTAAACGGAATTTCTCTTTCTATCTCTTGCTGTTGGGCTTTGTTGGTAATATATAGAAATACTGATGATTTATGTAGGTTTATTTTATATCCTGTAACTTTGCTAAAGTTGTTTATTATTTCAAGTAATTTTCTACTTGACCTTCTAGTATATCATATCAAGTATATCATCATATCATCTGCAAAGAGTGATAGTTTTGTTTCTTCTTTGCCTATTCTAATACCTTCAATTTCTTTTTCTTCTCTTATTGCTAAAGCTAATGTTTCCAGTACAATGTTGAACAACAGTTTTGATAATGTACATCCTTGTTTCACCCCTGATCTTATTGGAAATACTTCTAACTTGTCCCCATTACAAATGATGCTTGCTGAAGGTTTTAGGTAGATGTTACTTATTATTTTAAGGAAGACTCCACTTATTCCTATGCTCTCTAATGTTTTTAATAGAAATGGGCGTTGTATTTTGTTAAAAACTTTTCCTGCATCTATGGAGTTGATCATATGATTTCTGTTAGTTTTGTTGTTGATATGATCATTTATGCTAATAGTTTTCCTAATATTGAACCAGCCCTGCATTCCTGGTACAAATCCCACCTGGTCATAGTGTATTATTCTTGTGATAAGTTGCTGTAATCTATTTGATAATATTTTATTTAAATTTTTTGCACCTATATTCATTAGAGAAATTGGTCTATAATTTTCTTTTTCTGTTTTGACTCTTCCTAGTTTAGGTATCAGCACCATATTTGTATCATAAAAAGAATTTGATAAGAGTCCTTCTTCACCTATTTTCCCCAATAGTCTATATAGTATTGGAACTAATTGTTCTTTAAATGTTTGGTAGAATTAGCTTGTAAATCCACCTGGTCCTGGAGATTTTTTCCTAGAGAGTACATCAATGGCTTGTTCAATTTCTTTTTCTGAGATGGGGTTATTTAAGTATTTTACTTCCTTTCTGTTAATCTGGGCAATTTATATTTTTGTAAATAATTTTGCATTTCACTAAGATTGTCAAATTTATTGGCATACAGTTAGGCAAAATAGTTGTTAATTATTGTTTTAATTTCCTCTTCCTTGTTGGTGGATTCATCCTTTTAATTTTTGATACTGGTAATTTGGTTTTCTTTCTTTTTTTTAAATTAAATTAATCAAATGTTTATCTATTTTGTTTTTTTTTGAAATAAAATCAGCTCTTAGTTTTATTTATTATTTCAATAGTTTTCTTTCTATTTTCTTAATTTCTCCTTTGGTTTTTAATATTTCTAATTTGGTGTTTAATTGAGGATTTTTACTTTGTTCTTTTTCTAGTTTTTTTTTGTTTAGTTGTATGTCCAATTCATTGATCTCCTCTTTCTCTATTTTATTCATGTAAGCATTTAGAGATATAAAACTTCTCCTAAGAACTGCTTTTGCTGCATCCCATAAGTTTTGGTATGTTGTCTTATTATTGTAATTCTCTTGAGTGAAGTTATTGATTGTTTCTATGATTTGTTGTTTGACCCATTCATTTTTTAGGATTAGATTATTTAGTTTCCAATAATTTTTAGTCTATCTTTCCATGGCCCTTTATTACATATAATTTTTATTGCATCATTATCTGAAAAGGATGCATTTAATATTTCTGCCTTTCTGCATTGGATTGTGAGGTTTTTATGCCCTAGTACATAGTCAGTTTTTGTGTATGTGCCATGTACCACTGAGAAAAAAGTGTATTCCTTTCTAACCCCATTCAATTTTTTCCAGAGGTGTACTATACCTAAGTTTTCTAATATTCTATTCATCTCCTTAACTTCTTTCTTGTTTATTTTGTGGTTAGATTTATCTAGTTCAGAGTTGTTGAGGTTGAGATCCCCCACTAGTATAATTTTGCTGTCTATTTCTTCCTGTAACTCCCTGAACTTCTCTTCTAAGAATTTGGATGCTATACCATTTGATAAATATATGTTTAGTAATGATATTACTTCATTGTCTATGGTGCCTTTTAGCAGGATGTAGTTTCCTTCCTTATCTCTTTTGATAAGATCTACTTTTGCTTTTGCTTTGTCTGAGATCAGGATTGCTACGCCTGCTTTTATTACTTTAGCTGAAGCATAATATATTCTACTCCAGCCTTTTTACCTTTATGTTTTGTGTGTCCCTCTGTTTCAAATGTGTTTCCTGCGAACAACATATTGTAGGATTATGATTTTTAATCCATTCTGCTATCTGCTTCCGTTTTATGGGAGAGTTCATCCCATTCACATTCACAGTTATGATTACTATATGTGTCTTTCTCTCCATCCTATTTCCCCCCTGTTCATGCTTTTCTTTCTCCTTCCTCCCTTTCCCTTCTCATTAGTGTTTTGCTCTTTACCACAGCCTCCCTCAGTTCCGCCTCCCTTTTGTTAGTCCCTTCCCTTTTCTTCCCCTTTACCCTTACTGCTTCTTCCCTCCCTTCTATCTGCCCTCCCTTTTCTTTCCCCTTTTCCCGGCTACTGCCTATAGGGCAAGTTAGATTTCTATACCTAACTGATTATGTTATTCCCTTCTGAGCCAAATCTGTAAGGTCCAAACAATGCTCATCTCCCTCCTTTCTTTCCTCTGCTCTAATAGGTTTTCGTGCCTTTTCCTGTAAAGTAATTTACCCTTGTCTGCCTCCTCCTTTCCTTTTTTCTCTCAGTACAACTTCTTAGTTAGATCAGATTAATCCACTTACTTAGATCTTTTTAACCCACTTGATTAGTTTTTTTATCATTACATCAAAGTCAACTTATACCCACCCCCTCCATATATGCCCCTTTAAAATGGTGTAATAACAATACAATTCTCAAGAATTACAAGTGTCATCTTCCCTTGTAGGGATGTAAACAGTTTGCCCTCATTAATAACATGTTGGTCTTTTCTGTCCCATTTACCTTTTTATGTCTCTCTTGAGTCTTACATTTGAAGATCAAATTTTCTGTTGAGTTCTGGTCTTTTTATCAGGAAGGTTTTGAAGTCACTTATTTTATTGAATATCCATCTCCTCCCCTGAAAGATTATGCTCATTTTCACTGGGTAGTTGATCCTTGGTCATTAATCCAAGCTCCTTTGCCTTAAGGAATATTATATACCACACCCTATGATCCTTCAATGTAGAAGTTGCAAGGTCCTGTGTAATCCTGACTGTGGTTCCATGATATTTAAATTGTTTCTTTCTGGCTGCTTGCACCATTTTCTCTTTGACCTGTTAATTTTGGAATTTGGCTACTATGTTCCTTGGTGTTTTCAATTTAGGAACTCTTTCAGGAGGTGATTGGTGGATTCTTTCTATGGCTATTTTACCCTCTGGTTCTAGGACTTCAAGGCATGTTTTCCTTGATGAAATTTATTTCTTTTTAAACAGTTCTTAGTATTATTTATTATTTCAATGTTTTTTCTTTCAATTCTGTTGTTTTTTCTTTCATTTCAAAATTTCTTTTTATTGCTCAATTACAGCATTTTAATATTTTTAGCTTACTAGTATTTTTTTTTTAAAGTTGCATACACAATTTGTTGATTTGATCTTTCTCTCTTTTATTGATGGAAGTGTTTAGGGGTAGAAAATTTGCCTAAAGACTGTTTTGATTACATCTCTAAAATTGTGATATGTTATCTCATTGTTATCATTATCTTTAATGAAATTATTTTTCCCTATGATTTATTTTTTGATTCACTTATTCTGTATGATAAAGTTGTTTTGTCTTTAGTTAATTTTAATCTTTTCTTTAGTTCTACTTGATTAAATGGATTTTTACTGAATTGTATTCTTTAAAAAATATTTTTAGAATTTCTGATTTTCTACATTTGTTTGTATTATTTTTGTGCCCTGATTCATCATCAATTTTTAAAGTATTTTTAATGGCTGAAAAATAAGTATATTCATTTCTGTTCCTATTCAATAATCTCCAGATGGCTTTCACATTTAACTTTTCTAAAATTCCATGCAAATGCTAGACTTCTTGTTTCCTTTTAAAGTTAGATTTACTCATTTCTGAAAAATGTAAAATGAGGTCCTATGCTATTATAGTTTTACTACATACTTCTCCCTGTAACTCATTTAACTTCACCTTCAAGTATTTTAGAGGCTATGGAATTTGGTACATATATGTTTATTATTGATATTAATTTACTGTCCAAAGTAACTTTCAGGAACATGTACTTTGCCTGTTTGTCTCTTTTAAATTAAGTTTATTTATTTATTTATTTTGCTATTGCCTTCTTTACATCATAATTACTACTCCATTATTTTTCTTACTTAATTTAAAGTGTAAATTTTTTCACAGTTCCTTACAACTTTATTTTGACTATGTGTGAATCTCTACATTTCATATGGACTTTGTGTGAATAACATATTTTTGGATCATACTTTCTAATACATTCTTCTATCTTCTTCCATTTTATGGATTAATTCATTTCTTAGACATTTACAGTAATTATTGTTAATTTTTTTCCATTCTCTACTCTTTTTTTTTTAGGTCTACTAGGCCTTTTTATTTGAAGTTTTGAGTTCCAAATGCTCTCTCTCCCTCTGTTCCTTCCTTCCCTGAGGTAGTACGCAATCAGATATAGCTTATACATTTGCAATTATGTAAAACATTTCCATATTAGTCATTTTGTACAAGAAGACTCAAATAAAAGAAAAAGAAAGAGAGGAAGTGAAAACTAGCATTCTTCAGTCTGTATTCAATCAATACCAGTTCCTTCTTAGCAGGCAGATAGTATGCTTCATCATTAGTTCTTTGGAATTGCTCTGGATCATTGTATTGCTGAGAATAGCTAAGTCATTCACAGTTCTTCATCATACAATATTGCTGTTACAGTACACAATGTTTTCCTGGTTCTGCTCACTTCACCAGGCATCAGTTCATGTAAGTCTTTGTATATTTTTCTGAAATCATTCTGCTTGTCATTTCTTGCAGCACAATAATATTCCATTACAAGCATATACCACAGCTTGTTTAGCTATTCCCCAATTGATGGACATCCCTTTAATTTCCAATTCTTAGCCACCACAAAAAGAGCTGCTATAAATATTTTTGTACAAAGAGGTCTTTTCCAATTTTTGTATATCTATGGGATATGGACCTAGTAGTGGCATTGCTGGATCAAAGACTAAGTACAGTTTTATAGCACTTTGGGCATAATTCCCCAAAATAGTTCCAGAATAGTTAGATCAGTTCACAACTGAACCAACTGCATTTGTGTCCCATTTTTTCCACATCCTCTCCAACATCCAACATTTTCCTTTTTTGTCATTTTAGCCACTCTGATAGGTGTAATGTGGTACCTCAGAGTTATTTTAATTTGCATTTATCTGATCAATAGTGATTTAGAGCATTTTTTTATATGATTATAGAGAACTTTGACTTCTTTGTCTGAAAACTGCCTGTTCATATCCTTTGACCATTTATCAACTGGAGAATGACTTATATTTTTATAAATTTGGCTCAGTGCTCTATATATTTGAGAAATAAGGCCTTTATCAAAGATAGTTGTTACAAATTCCACCGCAGTTTTCTGCTTTCCTCATAATTTTCGTTGCATTGGTTTTGTTTGTGCAAAAACTTTTTAATTTTATATGATCAAAATTATCTATTTTACATTTTGTAATGCTCTCTTTATCTTTTTTGGTACTAAATTCTTCCCTTATCCACAAATCTGACATATAAACTATTTCAAGCTCTCTTAATTTGCTTACGATATCATCTTTTATATGTAAATAATGTACTCTTTTTAACATTATCTTGGTATGTGGTGAGATATTGTTTATACCCAGTTTCTGCCATACTGTTGTCCAGTTTTCCAAGCAGTTTTTGCCAAATACTGAGTTTTTGTTCCAAAAGCTTGGATCATATAGTAGATTACTATGGTCATTCAATATAATGTAATTTGTCCCTAATCCATTCTATCGATCCACCACTCTATTTCTTAGCCACTACAACATTGTTTTGATAATTACCACTTTATAATAGAGTTTGAGATCTGGTACAGCTAGACCACCTTCTTCCCCAGCTTTTTCATTGATTCTTTTGATATCTTTGAGTTTTTGTTCTTCCACATGAATTTTATTATATTTCTAGCTCTATAAAATAATTTTTGATTGTTTAATTGGTTTGGCCCTGAATACATAGATAAATTTTGGTAAAATTACCATTTTTGTTATACTGGCTTGGAGTAGCCATGAGCAATCACTATTTTTCCAATTGTTTGGTTCTGACTTTATTTGTGTGAAAAAAGTACTTTTTAGTCATTTTCATATAGTTCCTGGGTTTGTCTTGGCAGGTAGACTCCCAAGTATTTTATAATGTCTACAGTCATTTTAAATGGAATTTCTCTTTCTATCTCTTGCTACTGAATTTTGGTAGCAATATATAGAAATGCCAATGATTTATGTGGGTTTATTTTGTATCCTGAAACTTTGCTAAAATTGTTAATAATTTCAAGGAGTTTTTTAGTTGATTGTCTAGGATTCTCTAAGTATATCATCATATCATTTGCAAAGAGTAATAGTTTCATTTCCTCATTGCCCATTCTAACTCCTTTAATTTCTTTTTCTTCTCTTATTGCTATAGCTAACATTTCTAGTACAATATTAAATAATAGAGGTGATAATGGGCATCCTCACTCCACCTATGATTGTTTTGGGAAAGCTTCTAGTTTATTCCCATTACAGGTAATGTTTGTTGATGGTTTTTTAAAATTAATTTATTTTGAATTATCAACAATCACTTCCATAAGCTTTTGAGTTTTATATTTTTCTCCCCTTTCCTCCCCACCTCCTTCCTCAAGATGGTGTGCAATCTGATATAGGCTATACATATACATTCCTATTAAATATATTTTCACATTAGTGATGTTGTAAGGAAGAATTAGAACCAATAGGAGGAACCACCAGAAAGAGGAAACAAAACACAACAAGAGAAAAAAATAGCAAATAATATGCTTCAATACGCACTCACACTCCATAGTGCTTTCTTTGGATGTGGATAGCATTTTCCATCTTTGGAGATGTCTTAGATCCTTGTATTGCTGAGAAGGGTTAAGTCTATCAATTTTAGTCATCGCACAACGTGGCTGTTACTGTGTACAACATTCTCCTAGTTCTGCTCACTTCACTCAGCATCAGACCATACAAATCTTTCCAGGTTTTTCTGAAGTCAGCCTGTTCATCATTTCTTACAGCACAATAGTATTCCATTACATTCATATACCACATCTTGTTCAACCATTCCCCTATTGATGGGCATTCCCTCAATTTCCAATTCTTTGCCACCACAAAAAGAGTTGCTATGAATATTTTTGTACGTGTGAGTCCTTTTTCCATTTGTATGATCTCTTTGGGATATGGCCCTAGAAGTGCTATTACTGGGTCAAAGGGTATGCACATTTTTATAGCCCTTTGGGCATAGTTCCAAATTGTTCTCCAAAATGGTTGGATCATTTCACAACTCCACCAACAGTGTATTAGTGTTCCAATTTTCCTACACCTTCTCCAACATTTATCATTTTCTTGTTTTCTCATGTTGGACAATCTGATAGGTGTGATGTGATATCTGAGTTGTTTTGATTTGCATTTTTCTAATCAATAGTGATTTGGAACATTTTTTCATATGACTGTAGATGGCTGTAATTTCTTTATATGAAAACTGCCTGTTCATATGCTTTGACCATTTATCAACTGGGGAATGACTTGTATTCTTATAAATTTGATTTAATTCTCTATATATTTTAGAAATGAGGCCCTTATCAGAGATACTGTTGTAATAATTCTTTCCCAATTTTCTACTTTTCTTCTAATCTTGGTTGCCTTGGCTTTGTTTGTGCAAAAACTTTTCAATTTAATGTAATCAAAGTTATCCATTTTGCTTTTTATAATGTTCTCTATCTTCTGTTTGGTCATGAATTCTTCTGTTCTCTATAAATCTGATCGGTAAACTATTCCTTGTTCTCCCAAGGAGAGCTTGTTGATGGTTTTAGATAAATATTACTTATCAATTTAAGGCAAGCTCCATTTATTTTTATGCTCTCTAATGTTTTTAATAGGAATGAGTGCTATATTTTGTCAAAAGCCTTTTCTGCCTCTATTGAGATAGTCATATGATTTCTGTTGGTTTTGTTACTGATATAGTTAATTATGAGAATAGTTTTCCTAATATTGAACCAGCCCTACATTCCTGGTATAAATCCCACCTCATCATAGTGTATGATCCTTGTGATATATTTCTGCAATCTCTTTACTAGTATTTTATTTAAAATTTTATTTAAAAACATCTGTATTAATACTCATTAGGAAAATTGGTCTATAATCTTTTTCCTGGTTTGAGTATCAGTACTATATTTGTGTCATAAAATGAATTTGGTAGGACTCCTTCTTCACCTATTTTCCAAATAGGTTATTTAATATTGTAATTAATTGTTCTTTAAATGTTTGGTAGAATTCATTTATGAATCCATCTAGTCCCAGGATTTTTTTCCTTAGGAAGTTTATTGATGGTTTGTTCAATTTACTTTTCTAAGATTGGGTTATTTAAAAATTTTATTTCTTCTTCTGTCTAATTTATATATATATATATATATTTGCAAATGTTCATCTATTTCATTTAGATTATCAAATTTATTGGCATACAATTGGGCAAAATAGCTTTTAATTTCTTCTTCATTGGTGGTGAATTTATCCCTTTCATTTTTTATGCCAGTAACTTGATTGTCTCCTTTTTTAAGATCAAATTAACCAACAGTTTATCTTTTTTATTGTTTTTTTCCCCATAAACCAGTGCCTAGCTTTATTTATTAGTTCGATGGTTTTCTTAATTTCAATTTTCTTAATCTCTTCTTTGATTTTTCAGGATTTCCAATTTAGTGTTTAATTGGGGATTTTTAATTTGTTCTTTTTCTAATTTTTTTAGTTGCCTACCCAAGGCATTGATCTGCTTTTTCTCTATTTTATTGATGTAAGCAATTAAAGATATCCATTTCCCCCTCGATGCCACTTTGGCTGCATCCCACAAATTTTGGCATATTGTCTCATCATTTTCTTTAATGAAATTGTTGATTGTTTCTATGATTTGTTCTTTGACCCACTTTTTTTAGGATTAGATTTTAAAATTTCCATTTAATTTTTAATCTCTCTTTCCATTGTCCATTATTGAATGAAATTTTTATTGCATTATGATCTGAAAAGAATGCGTTTACTATTTCTGCTTTTTTGCACTTGGTTGTGAGGTTTTTATATCCAAATTCATGGTAAATTTTTTGCACAGCTGCCATGTACTGCTAAGAAAAGGGTATATTCCTCTCTATTCCCATTCAGTTTTCTCCAGAGAGCTATCATATCTAACTTTTCCAGAATTTTATTCACCTCCTTAGCTTCTTTCTTGTTGATTTTTGGTTAGATTTCTCTAGTTCCAAGAGGGGAAAGTTGAGGTCCCCCACTATAATAGCTTTATAATCTGTTTCATGCTGTCTCTCATTCAACTTCTTCAGAAATTTAGATGCTATACCATTTGGTGCATATATGTTTAGTATTGATATAACTTCATTGTCTATGGTGCCTTTGAGCAATACATAGTTTTCTTCTTTATTTCTTTTAATTAGATCTATTTTTGTTTTTGCTTTGTCTGACATCAAAATTGCTATCCTTGCTTTTTTTTTTTTGCTTCGGTTGGAGCATAATAGATCCTGCTACAGTCCTTTGCCTTTACCCTGTGGGTATCTCTCTGCTTCAGATGTGTTTCTTGTAAACAATATATTGTAGGATTCTGATTTTTAATCCATTCTGCTATCTGCTTCCATTTTATGGGTGAATTCATCCCATTCACATTTATAATTATGATAACTAACTGTGTATTTCCCTCCATGCTATTTTTCTCTTGTTTATCCCCCCTCTCTTACCCTTCACCCTTTCCCTCCTCACAAGTATTTTTTTTTACTTCTGATTACTACCTTCCCCTCCCTTTTATCAATCCCCTCTCCCCCTTCTATTATCCCCATCCCTTTTAACTTCCTTATTAGGTAAGACAGGTTTCTATTTCCATCTGAGGGTGTATGTTATTCCCTATTTGAGGTGATGTTGATGAGAGTAAGGTTTAAGCTTTGCCTGCCACCCCCCATCTTTCCCTCTATTATAATACCTTTTTCATGCCTCTTTTATGTGAGATAGTTTACTCCATTCAATCTCCCCCGCTTTCTTCTTCTAATGCAATTTTCTTTCCCACCCCCTTATTCTGTTTTTGTTTTTTTTAATCATTCCATCAAAGTTACCTTGTATCTAAACCCTCTGTCTACATATACTTCTTCTAATTGCTCTTATAGTAATAAAATTATTAAGAGTTACAAATATTTTCTTGCCATATAGAAACAAACTATTTAACCTTATTGAATTTCTTATGTTTTCTCTCTCTTGTTTCTTTGTTACCTTTTCATGTTTCCCTTGAGTTTTGCATTTGGAGGTCAAATTTTTAGTCAGCTCTGGTATTTTAATTATAAATGTTTGAAAGTTCTCTATTTTGATAAACGTCCATTCTGCACCCCCCCCCGAAAGATTATATTGAATTTTGCTGAGTAGGTGATTATTGGCTTTAATCCCAGCTCCTTTACCCTCTGGTACCTCATATTCCAAGCCCTCCAGTTCTTTAATGTGGAAGCTGCCAAATTCTGTGTAATCCTAACTGTAGCTCCACAATATTTGAACTGTTTCTTTTTGACTGCTTACTACACCTTCTCCTTGATCTGTGAGCTCTGGAATTTGGCTACAATGTTCCTGGAGTTTTTGTTTTGGGATCTCTTCCAGTTGGTTATTAGTGTATTCTCTCAATAACTATTTTACCTTCTGGTTCTAATACAGCAGGGCAGTTTTCTTTAATAATTTCTTGAAAGATGTTGTCCCGGCATTTTTTTTATCATGGCTTTCAGGTAGTCCAATAATTCTTATGTTATTTCTCCTGGATCTATTTTCTATGTCAGTTGTTTTTCCAATAAAAATTTCACATTTTCTACTATTGTTTTTCTTTTTCTTTTTTCTTTTTTGGCTTTGTTTTATTGTATCTTGATTCTCATAGAGTTCTTAGTTTTCACTTGTTCAATTCTAATTTTTAAGGAATTATTTTCTTCAGTGAGCTTTTGTACTTCTTTTTCCATTTGGCCAATTCTATCTTTAGGGAATTCTTTTCCTTGGTAAATTTTTATATATCTTTGACACTTTATCCATAATTCTCTTGCATTACTCTCATTTCTTTTTCCATTTTTTTCTTCTACTTCTCTAATTTTCCTTTTAAAGTCATTTTTATACAAAAATATAAATTGCCCAGATTAACAGAAGAGGAAGTAAAATACTTAAATAACCCCATCTCAGAAAAAAGAAATTGAACAAGCCATTGATGAACTCCCTAGGAAAAAATCTCCAAGGCAAGATGGATTTACATGCGAATTCTATCAAACATTTAAAGAACAATTAATTCCAATACTATGTAGACTATTTGGGAAAATAGGTGAAGAAGGAGTCTTATCAAATTCTTTTTATGATACAAATATGGTGCTGATACCTAAACTAGGAAAAGTCAAAACAGAGAAAGAAAATTATAGACCAATTTCTCTAATGAATATAGATGCAACTATTTTAAACAAAATATTAGCAAGTAGATTACAACAACTTATCACAAGAATAATACACTATGACCAGGAAGGATTTGTACCAGGAATGCAGGGCTGGTTTAATATTAGGAAAACCATCAGCATAATTGAACATATCAACACCCAAACTAACAGAAACCGCATGATCATCTCAATAGATGCAGAAAAAGCTTTTGACAAAATACAACACCCATTCCTATTAAAAACACTAGAGAGCATAGGTATAAGTGGAGTCTTCCTTAAAATAATAAATAACATCTATCTAAAACCTTCAGCAAGCATAATATGTAATGGGGACAAGTTAGAAGCATTTCCAATAAGATCAGGGGTGAAACAAGCATGTACATTATCAAAACTGTTGTTCAACATTGTACTGGAAACATTAGCTTTAGCAATAAGAGAAGAAAAAGAAATTGAAGGTATTAGAATAGGCAAAGAAGAAACAAAACTATCGCTCTTTGCAGATGATATGATGATATACTTGATATGATATAATAGAGAGTCAAGTAAAAAACTACTTGAAATAATAAACAACGTTAGCAAAGTTGCAGGCTATGAAATAAACCCACATAAATCATCAGCATTCCTATATATTACCAACAAAGCCCAACAGCAAGAGATAGAAAGAGAAATTCCATTTAAAGTTACTGTAGACATAAAATATTTAGGAGTCTACCTCCCAAAGCAAACCCAGGAACTCTATGAACACAATTACAAAACACTTTTCACACAAATAAAGTGAGATCTAAATAATTGGAAAAACATCAGTTGTTCATGGGTAGGCCGAGCTAATATAATAAAAATGACAATTCTACCTAAGCTAATTTACTTATTCAGTGCCATACCAATCAAACTACCAAAAAATTATTTTATAGAGCTAGAAAAAATAATAGATTCATTTGGAATAACAAAAGGTCATGAACATCAAGGGAACTAATGAAAAGAAATGCAGGGGAAGGTGGCCTAGCCATTCCAGATCTTAAATTGTATTATAAAGCAGCAATCATCAGAACTGCTTGGTACTGGCTAAGAAATAGAGTGGTAGATCAGTGGAATAGGTTAAATATGTGAGATACAGTAGTCAATGACTATAGTAATCTATTATTTGATAAACCCAAAGACCCCAGATTGTGGGATAAGAACCCACTCTTTGAAAAAAACAGCTGGGAAAACTGGAAAAGAATATGGCAGAAACTAGGCATAGACCAAAATCTCACACCACATACCAAAATAAAGTCAAAATGGGTTTATGATTTAGATATAAAGACCAATACTACAAGCAAACTGGGAGAGCAATGAATAGTTTACTTATCAGATCTATGGAGAACAGAAGAATTCATGACCAAACAGGTGATAGAGAACATTACGGAAAGAAAAATGGATAACTTTGATTACATTAAATTGAAAAGTTTTTGCACAAACAAAGCCAATGCAACCAAGATTAGAAGGAAAGTAGAAAATTGGGAAAGAATTTTTATGACCAGTCTCTCTGATAAGGATCTTCTTTCTAAAATATATAGAGAATTAAGTGAAATTTATAAGAATACAAACCATTCCCCAATTGATAAATGGTCAAAGGATATGAACAGGCAGTTCTCAGATGGAGAAATTAAAACCATTTATAGTCATATGAAAAAATGCTTTAAATCACTATTGATTAGAGAAATGCACATCAAAACAACTCAGATATCACATCACACCTATCATATTGTCCAACATGAGAAAACAGGAAAATGATAAATGTTGGAGAAGAAGTGGGAAAATTGGAACACTAATGAAGTGTTGGTGGAGTTGTGAAATGATCCAAACATTTTGGAGAACAATTTGGAACTATGCCCAGAGGGCTATAAAAATGCGCATACCCTTTGACCCAGCAATAGCACTTCTAGGGCTATATCCCAAAAAGATCACACAAAGGGGAAAAGGACCCACATATACAAAAATATTCATAGCAACTCTTTTTGTGGTGGCAGAGAATTGGAAATTGAGAGGATGTCCATCAATTGGGGAATGGCTGAGCAAGTTGTGGTATATGAATGTGATGAAATACCATTGTACTATAAGAAATGATGAACAGGCTGACTTCAGAAAAACCTGGAAAGACTTGTATGGTCTGATGCTGAGTGAAGTTAGCAGAACTAGGAGAACATTGTACACAATAACAGCCACGTTGTTCGATGACTAATACTGATAAACTTAACCCTTCCCAGCAATACAAGAATCTAAGACATTTCCAGAGGCCTTGTGATGGAAAATGCTATCCACATCCAAAGAAAGAATTATGGAAGTTGAATTGCTATTTTTTTCTTTTCTGTTGAGTTTTGTTTCCTCTTTCTGATGGTTCCTCCTATTGGTTTTGATTTTTACTTACAACATCACTAATGTGAAAATAGGAGTGTAAATGTATAGCCTATTTCAGATTATGCGCCGTCTTGGGGAGGGTGATGGGGAGGAAGAGGGAGAAAAATTTTAAACTCAAAAGCATATGGAAGTGATTATTGATAAATCAAAATAAATTAATAATAAAACACTGAAAAAATCATTTTTAAGCTCTTCCAGGAGTTCTTTCTGAGTCTGAGATCAAATTAAATATTTTTCTTTCATTTTGACATTATTGTCCTCTTCTAAATTTATGCCTTGATCCTCCCTATCACCACAGTAACTTTCTATAGTCAAAATCTTTTTATGTTTTTCTTTTTTTGCTCATTTTTTCTGCCTTTTTTTGTGACTTGATGTTTTTTATGCAAGAGTTGGACTCTGGTCTTACACTATCCCCAGCTTTTTGTGCTGAGGCTCTGGGTCTTACTGCTGGCTTTCACTGGGCTTTAGTGCTTAGCTGCTTGCTTTCTTTGGAGGGTAGGCTTCCCTTCTGGCTTGTATGGGGGGGCAGAGTTTCTCTGTTGGCCTCCCCTGGCTGTGGGGTTTAGCTGTTGGCCTGCTCCAGGGGTGGGGCCTTGCTGCTGGATTGCTATGATAACAGAGCCTTCCTGGTGGCTGGTCATGGAGGAGAGATCTTTTTGCTGGTCCACCCCAAGGGTGGGGCCCTGATGCTGGGTTGCTATGGAAACAGGGTCTCTTTGATGGTAGGGGTGGCTTATCACTGTTGCACAGGCCTGGGGTGGGGCTTAACTACTGGTCAGCAATGGGATCAAGGCCTCACTGGTGACTTGTGGTAGGGGTGGGATTACTAGGGTGGGACCTTGCTGATCTGTGCAGACTGCTGGTTTCCCTAGGGGCTGCTGGTTTGCAGGAGAGTGGGGCCTCACTGGTGGATTGCCCCAGGCTTGTAGCCCTGATGCATACCCCCAATGTGAAGCTGGCTGCTGCTGCTGCTCTTGGACTTTGTTTCCTTCCCATCCCAGTGAGACCCATTTTTCCTGCTGGGCTGGTCAGCTGCTTCCCTGCTCCTACATCAATTCTGAAGAGGTTTTCTCATTGTTTAGAGGGGAATTTGGGGGGATTTCTAGGGTTCTTTTCTCACTCTGCCATCTTGGCACCACAAGTCCCTATCCTCTACTCTTTTTTTTTTTTGGCTAGGCAATGGGGTTAAGTGACCTGACCAGGGTCACACAGTTAGTAAGTGTTATATGTCTGAGGCTGGATTTGAACTCAGGTCCTCCTGACTCCAGGGTCAATACTCTATCCACTGCACCAACTAGCTGTCCCTCCATCCTCTACTCTTAATACTTTTCCTTCTATTTGTCTTCTCCCCTTCTTTATAACGAAGAGTGGAGTGTGCTCAGAACCAGTGTGCTAAGAAAGTCTGATCTGCTTCTGTTCATCTACTCCACTTCTCTTTCCCCTCTCTTGCATGCAACCACAGGTTCTGATACTTCCTTTCTTTTCTTTTAAACTCCCATTCAAGGGCTGTCCTCCTCAATTCTTATTGGTTTTGTTTAGGATTAGTCACTCCCTTAATCTAACCTCTCCATATTGTCCCTTCTTTCTCTTCTCTTTCCCCTGTTTTTCTATGAAATGTATTTCTGTACTCAAGGATGGGGATATTCTTCCTTGCTTTGCTTAGGTCAGATGAGAATGAGGTTGAAGCTGCTCCTATTCCTTCCTTCTTGTTTGTATCGACCTCTACTTGTATACCCCACTTCTATGAGATAAGTTTTTCCATACTTTCTCCATCCCCCCCAGAGTATTTTCCCTCCACCTTTCCCTTCTTTTTTTAAGATGACCAAAACTTAATAAAGTTACCCCCAGATCCTCTGTCTTATTAGACTCTATCTCTACCTGTTTTCCAGATTAGTAGTTTTTTTCTATATGTTATTTTTCTTTTATTTTCACTCTTTTTTCTTTGCTTTTAATATTTCTTGCTTTTTCATGGTGAAATTAGCTTCTATTTCTTTCATTTGAATTATCAAAGTATTCATTTCTGTGGTAAGATTTTGTACCTCTTGTCCCAAGGTATTAATCCCCCTTCCAATTCTTTCCTCAATATCTCTCGCTTCGCTCCTCCTATTTTGTTCATTTAGCATTCTCATTTGAGTTTTAATACAGCTTTAACTCTTGCAGGAACCATGATTGAACTTGTGCCAAAGCTATTTTTTTCCAAGGCTTTGCATGTAGATGTTTTGGAGTCATTCTGTTCTCCAGGGATGCTATCTTTAGTGTCTCTGTCATTATCATAGTGTTTTATAATGGGATTCTCTTTGCTGTTGGTTGTTTATACATTCTTACAGCCTACTTTCTGACTTCAGATTTTGTGTCATGGTTAGCTCTTAGCACTTTCACAGAGAATTTCTGGGCTGAGTTCATGTCCTTTTGAATCGTTTTGCTGTTTTATTGAGGGTGCTGAGCATTGTGCCATTCCAACACTATTCTATTGTGTTATTCTGGGGCCGCTCAGACTGGGGACCTGCAAGCTTTCACTTCTCCTAAAGTCGTCTGTTCTAGGACAAAGTCTGACCACTTTCCTCATTGTCTGAGCTCTGTGGATACTTAACCTGGGTTGGGTTTAAGCAACTCACCTACAGGGTTGTCCCTGACTAATCTTCCAGTAGATTGTTGCTGGACTCAGCCATTATCAGGTAGCTGAAAACCTCTGCCAGCTCAGTGTGACAGAATTGAAGATTCTTCCTGGATTTTGTAATCCTGTCCTGATTATTCACCTGCCAGCTTCAGCCTGAACTCAGGCTAGAATTGAGACTGCTCGTTAGAATCAGGGTTACACAGATGCAGCTTGTTTCTGAACTTGCTCCTTAATACTCAGCCTAGAGCCCATGGCTACTCCTCATCCTCAAACACAACCTTTATGTACACATCTCTCCTTCAACATTCTCTGGATATATTACCCAGAATTCTATAGTGAGGCACAGAGCTTCCAGTTGGCACCTTCATGTAGGTCTGGGATTCCTTCTTACCCTTGGACACAGCTTCTTGGCCACTTTTTGTGGCTGCATTGGAATGTTCTGTCCAATGTTGTCCTGGCTATATCCCATGTCCAGTGTCCTCAGACTTCTTGGCCACTCTCCTTACGATGAGCTGCACTGGAAAAATGTCTTACTCTAACTTTTCTTGTATTTCCAGATCAGGAGCCAGTGTGGTGCTTTTTCTCAATCTTTGTGGAGTAATTGTGGTGTAGAACTAGGTTGTGTTTCCTCCTTCTACTCTGCCAAGTTGACTTTGCCACCACAACAATTAGATTATATAAAGGGATATTTACTGTAAGGATAGAGTAAAAGCAGAGGAATAAGCCCATCCTCCCGTCACCTAGGACACCTCATTCCTTGGGGAGAATGAAGCCAAACTTAAGGAAGTTTCTTTATAGCATTTGCCTCACCAAGTTCACTTCCGAATTCAAACTAGCTGATGAACGAGTGGTCTGTGATTACTTCTGTGTCAAGTAGATCACTCAGGACTTTGGTTCTTACCGTCTTAACAAATATCAGCGTAGACTCCACACAAAGACTTCTTGGTTCACTCTTTTTACCTATTGAATCTCCAAAGGTCATAGTCATATTCAATACTCCTTCACATAAAAACTACAACAGACAGATTCAAGAGTGACAGAAGCAACAAACAACAAGGCCATGTTGTCATAGGTCACACAACCCCATGGAGAAGGGAGACCTGAGGATGAATCATGGCAGCATTTCCTTTATGCACATATGTATATGTGAATGCAACATAAATATAATTTATAATATACTCTACTACACCACTCCAGTATCTTTGCCAAGATAACCCCAAATGAGGTCATGACGAGTGGGATCTGACTGAAACAACTGCACAACAACAAAATATCTTTATGTAGATATCTACATACATTATATTTGTGTCTGTGTGTCTTTGTGTGTGTTTATGCATACATACAGAGAGACAGAAAGACATTAAATGAAGGGATTTGGTGACACAGATAATCCAGAAGCCCACTAACCCTTGGGTTTGGCACTACTGTGCTTATGTTTCAAGGCTGCCTTTGTTATTTGTCAGTGACAAGACCTTTCCACAATAACTGAACCCTTGAATGAGAACCATAGAGGCATGTCCTTCTTCCCCATTGTATGCTCCATGCCAGGGATAGACACCATCAACCTTTAGCCTCATGGGCCACTGCTGTTTAAGCAAAATTAGCTCCAGCCTTAAGGTTTCAGGGTATGGCCAGCAGAGGCTGGATGCCTTCCAGGTGGGTGTGTGCATACAGGGGCTTCTTGTTCAGACGTGAGATGAACTAGGCAGAGATTGAGGGGCCTTCTAGGGCCAAGATCCCGTGATTTGTCCCTTCCCAAAAATGGGAAAGAGAAACAAGAATCAAAGGGGAGATGGAAGGAGAGGTCTTGTACTCATGGCTGAGTCTTCAGGTGGAGGACTCCAGTCCCTGTGCACTCAAGGTGGTTGTTCCACAGAAATGGGAGAGTGAAGGCTGATGCCCCATGGTCTGGCTGGCTCCAACCTGTTGTAATGAGGACAGGGCTCTTCTAGCCTTCTGTTGGATTTTCAGCCTTCTCCCAGAAGTTACTGGGCAATCCTGGGCAACACCAAGCTTCAGTGAGAGCCCAGAAGGTGAGCTGCTGCCTGGGGACTTCTCCCCTCCACCAGTTGGAGCAGGGGATCACCCTGGTCTCTGACAATGTAACCAAAGCAGGGGATTTTATATGCCTGTTTTTCTTCTAGCTGAGTTGACAGAGGCTTCCTGATGGGCTGGTGCAGAAGGCTCATTCCTCCATGCCAGGCTGGGCTCTGCTCAGCTTCTGGCAGGGGCTCTGTGGTGGGTAGAAGAATCTCTTTATGCTGATGTGGGGTAAACACTCGGGTTATAATCACCATGCAGCAAGGCCCTGGAAGCCCATTTACTCAGAGAAAATGGGAAATGATCCCCATTCAAGGGGCCTCACTCACCCCCAGAACAGCCGCCCAGGCTCTGTTAGCTGTGCTGTGCCAAGCTGAGTCCCCTGGAGCCCATCTTCTGTGAAGCACATGCAATCTGGACAGCATCCAAGTCTGCTCAGAAAGATGATGGAAATCACTGAGGTAATAAAAACACAGCGAGAATTCCCAAGGAGAAGACTGCAGGGTCATTTAAACATCTGACAGGCCAGTGCGCATGCACGTGGGAAGCACTAAGTCTTCTTAGAAACAAAAGGGGGAAAGGCCACATTTATATATGTGTCCTAATGCTAATAACAGAGCAGCTCCTATTAAGAAGGACAGATAACCTGGAGCATCCTCCACTGTGCAGTGCCTGGGCCACAGATGTGATTGAACACTTGTAGAAATGTTTTGGTCCTTTAATTTCCATTTGAAGATTTGGGACCTTCAGGATCCTGTGACTTTCAGTTTCCCAAGAGTGCCCACATTGGTATTCCAAGAAGAAGGAGAAGAGGAGACAGAAAAGTCCCAGAGCCTTGGAATCAAGTTTCCATAAGTCTCAAAGCAGGAATTTCAGGAGGTTACAAAAAAGTCTATTTAATTGATGGTATCTCAACAAATACCAAATGATTTCTAAGCTCTCTCATGCCTTTTCCCTGTAGCCCAGAGCAAAGAAGCTTCCATCCTTCAGCCTTGAGAACTCTGAAAAGATGAGGAGAAGGGATGGGTTCATCCCAGAGCTTGAAAAACTCACCACTAAATCCTTTCTTCCCACCCCAGGGTCAGATCATGGTTTCAGTTTTGTTTCAAGCCTTGTCCTGGATGGCTTCAGAGGACATGACCCTGCTTTGGACACATGAAGCACCTTGCAGAACCTGGAACATGCCAAGGCCTTTACCAACCCTTTTCCTGTCATGAAGAATGAAAACAGCAGTGACACCAGCTGAGGGACTTAGGATATGGGGAGAAAAGTTGCTTTGTTTGGCCTGGCTTCCACAAATGCCCACAACCTCCTGACTTTCTGGACTTTACCCACTGTACCACAGCAGCCTCCTGGGGAAGCACATGTCTTTAAAGCCCCTTCCTCTAATTGGTCAGCTCCTCACTAAATCTCCATTTTTAAGGAAAGGGCCCAGGGCAGCCATGGCTTCATTGCTCTTTGGACTCCATTCCTAACTCTCTGGGACCTTCTTTGCCATCTCTTCTCTGAGGTGACCTTCTCCTGCCTCCTTCACCACCCCAGCATGCCTTTCTTCTTTCTCATGTTTGTGTTCCTGGCACACAGTAAGTGTTTAATGAATGCTTCAGGCCTTGCCTTGCCTTGATCAGAATGCTGCTTGCCCCCTCTCATTCTGAGGTGTTCACTCTCTGCCTATAGCTGCTTCTCATCTTGGGGTCCACAGCCCTAAGCACAGCCTTCTGACCATAATAAATGCCCAACAAATGTCAGTTGAATTTTATTCAATTCAGCCAGCAGTTGTTAAGATCCTGCTCTAATCCAGGTGCTGTACTAGTTGCTGGGGAGACAAATGTGAAACCAATCCTGCCCTCAAGGGGCTTACCTTCTACTGGGGAGAAAGAACACATGGACAGATAAGCGTGACCAACATCACTTCTTACAACAGCCTTTTCCTACAGGTCCCAAGAACCAAACAGGTAGCAACAATGTCAACTGACCTTCAGGGATAGCAGGGACAGTAAGGATTCTGGGAACAGTTGGGCAGAGCAGGAAGGGCCTCCAGAAGGGAATGAAGTCTGAAGTGTGCTCTGAAGGAAGGGAGGGACTGCTTGAGACACTGGCAGTGCTGGGAGAGAACATTCCAGGTGGAAGGGACAATTTGTACCAGCCACAGAGGCAGGCCCTGGTGAGACATCTAGGGAGCAGCAAGGCCAGCTTGGTCAGAGAATGGAAGGTCTGAATGACACTAATAAGAAATTAATTACAAAGCAAAGTCAGAGCCATGTTGTGAACTTTAAATGCCAAACTGAGGAGTTTGTGGTTGAGTCCACGGGCAATAAGAAGTTGCTGGAGTTTCTTGACCAGGGGAGGGACATGGACAGTCCTGTGTTTTAGGAAGATCATTTTGGCAGCTGAGTGGAGGATGAATTGGTGGGAAGAGGCCTGACTCATGGTCAGCCAGCAGGTTATTGCGGTAGTCCAGGCAAGAGCAGATGGGGGCTTGAACTAAGCTTGTGACTTTCAACACCTATGTGTGGGCAGCTAGTTGGTACAGTAGACAGAATGCTGGACCTGCAGTCAGCAAGACCTGAGTTCAAATCTGTCATCAGTCATTTACTAGCTGGACAAATCTGACTCAGTTTCCTCTACTGTAAAATGGGCATCAAATAGACCTACCTCACTGGGTTGTTGTGAGGATCAAACGAGATATTTTTATAGTGCTTAGGACAATGCCTGGCAAATAGTAGGCACTTCATATATGCTCATTCTCTCACTTCTACCCCACTATTCAACATGGCATCTCATAACATCCCTCTCTTCCTCCTGGCTTGCATCCAGTAATCTATGTCCCAAGAAACCTTTCCTGATGCCTAGATGTTAAGGTTCTCTATCTCTCCAATTACCTCAGATCACTAATTTGGGGACTGCCTTGTTCTTTGTTCTTCCTTTGTGTACCAAACCCCACCTATGCCGCTTTGTCCCTTGCTGGTATCCTGGGCTGGACCACCTCCCCAGGCTGGCTCCATACCAATTGACTTTTGGGGATTGGAATGGGCCTCAGAAGCTCCTAGTCCTGCCTCAACCTCACCAGGCACACCTTCGGCAATATCCCTGACAAGAGGGCATCTGGACTGCTTGAAGACCTTCGGGGGCGGGGGGAGATCATCAGCATATGCCCAGACACTACCTTTCACTGATTATTTGGAAGCTCATCCTGACATCCCGGCTAAATCTTCCTCTTCACAATTCCATCCCACCCCAGGGAATTTCCTGGGGACAAGCAGCATATGTCTCATCCTTCTTCCAGGTGATAACCATTCAAATACTTGAAGACATCAATCACCTCTGCCCCTGAGATGGCTCTTTTTATCTTCAATATTTCCTGTTCCTTCTACTGATCTTCCTGTCTTATGAACCCAAGGCCCTTGTCCTCCCTGGCTTAACTCCTCCAGACCCTCTCCAGCTCATTACTCTGCTCTCAAAGCTGTATAGCCTATAGCTGACCACAATCTTCCAGATGTCCTCTGTTCAGGACAGCTTCAGTTCTTGAGCACCCCAGGGTGTTGTCAGCTTCCTCCTGCAGCATATCAAATCCTCCAGAAATTCTCAGAACCAAAGGAAGGTTAATTCATTTTAATGAAACCTAATGCATACCTTGTGGCAGCTTTAAGCTGCAGAAGAAGTGGAGGTGGAGGGTGCAGCAAGGCCTTGAATTTTGTGAAAACAAACAAATGCAATCCTGGGCTTTAATAGCGAACATCCTGGGGATGGTGGGCTCAGGACCAGATATCCCAGGATGGAATTTCACCTTCCAAGCTCACTTTGTTCCATGTGTTTCCCTAAGAAGCTTTCATATCTATCAGCCCATAAGGCCATTTAATCCCCGAGGCTGTTGTTGTTGTTATTTTTGTTTGTTTGTCCTTCATTCTTGAGGAGGACCATGACATTGGGAAGGTGATGCCATGACTTCCAAGTAAATTGGATTTAAGTGAGGGAGGGCTGTGCAAAGTCATCAGCCTCACTCTCTCCTCTGGAGCCATCTGAGTTCAGGGGCAAGATAAAGTTTAGGGCAACTGGAGGTGGTCCCAGATGCAGTGGGAGACTTTGGCCTTTTTAAGCTAAGGTCTTTCCCAGGTCTCAGTTTGGCTGAGGCAACACCCATTCAGTGATTAAGGCTAGGTAAGAAGTGAGGCAAAGAGTGACCTTCTTAAATCAGTTAAAAATCAATGAATCCCCAAGGCAGTCTTGTGAGGGAAGACATCTAGGGGACATTATCCTAGTTTAACAGGGGAGAAAACTGAGATACAAGGCTGTCAGGTGACTGACCTAAGTTCATATAGCAAGTCACTGGTAGAGCCAAGCTGTAGTAACACTTCCATCTCCTGATACTCTGTGAGTCCAAGACTGCTCAATTTGCAAATTTAGGCATTTAAGGTGGAACCAAAGATTTCTTGGCAGCAATTACAGTTTAGATCTGGATCTTTCTGTGGCTGGCAACCTTTGAAAATAAGAATTCTCAAGATTAGGAATAATAATAATAAGAAGAAAAGATTAATTCGCAAATTTTGTTTTGTGTACTAGTCAACCCACCTTACCTCATGTTACAACATCCCAACCTAGCCCCGTAATCTTTTGTAACAAGAAGAAAAGAAAGAAGGAAGGAGGGAGGGAGGGAGAGAGCAGGGATGAAGGAAAGGAGGGAAAGAAGGAAGGAAGGGAAGGAGGGAAGAAGAAAGGGAGGAAGGAAGGGAAGAAGGAAAAAAAAGAAGGATGGAAGGGAGGAAGTGAGGGAGAGAAGGAGGAAGGAAGGTAGGAAAGAAAGCAGGGTGGGAGGGAGGAAAAGAGAAAGAGGGAAGAAGGAATGAAGAAAAGGAGAAAGAGAGGGAGGAAAGAAAGGAGAGAGGGAAAAGAAGGAAAGAAAGTAAGGAAAGGAGAAGAGAGAGGTAGAGAGGAGGGAGTAAAGAGGGACGGAAAGAAGGAAAAGAGGGAGGGGGAATAAAGGAAGGAAAGAAGGAAGGAAAGTAGGTAGGAAAGGAAAGAAGAAGGAAAAAGAGAAGGCAGGCAAAGAGGGAGGAAAGGAGGAAAAAAGGAGAGAAAGATGAAACTCTTTAATACAGTGCAAATTCCTGGAAGACAGAGCAAAGACCCTTTTCTATTTGTCTTTGTGTCTTTGGTGTCCAGCATAGCCACCTAGCACATAGCAGTCATTTCATAGATGCTTATCATTTTGAATTGACAATTGACTGGTTTGACAGTCGGTTGATTGACAGTGGATGTAACATTCTGAACCTACAGCCCCTCACCTCTTTATCCAGGGCAAGGAAGTCTGGGTAAGCAGGGTCATCATCCTCTGGCTTGTTTAGTCATTTAGTTGTGTTTGACTCTTTGTGACCCCATGGACCATGGCACACCAGACCTTCCATCCTCCACTATCTCTCAAAGTCTGTTCAGGTTCATGTTTGTTGTTTCCATAATACTTTCTGTCTATCTCATTTTCTGCCATCCACTTATCCTCTTGCCTTCAATCTTTCCCAGCATCAGGGTCTTTTCCAATGACTACCATCTTGTCATTATGTGACCAAAGTATTTAAGCTTCTTCTTCAGTGTTTGGCCTTCCAGTGAATAGGATGAATTGACTTGATTTGATCTCCTTGCTGTCCAAGAGACCCAAAAGTTTTCTCTAGCACCACAATTTGAAAATGTCAATCTGAGGTGCTCAGTTTTCCTTATAGTGCTGACTGGTCATTACATCAAGCCTCCATCTAATTGTCCAGTCATGGTGTCTATTGTCAAGGTGCCTCCAGGCTATCTTTCCCAAATAATATTTCTTCTATAGTATTTAAATATGGTCTTACCACTCTTCTGTTCAATGATCTTCAGTGGCTCAATTTTGTCTTCTGAGATAATTTCAACCTCTTTTGCTTGGCATTCAAATACCTTCATTGTTAAGCACTACTCTACCCTCACAGACATCCCAGTGTAGTCCCCTCAAGAAACCCAACCAAACAGCAGATATACCTAATATACCTCCTATTCTCTGACCTCCATACCCTTGTTCAAGCTATTCATTGGGCTCAGGATGTCTTCCCTTTCCTAGGATGGAATAGTGGACAGAGACCTGCCCTTTTAGCCAGAAGCTCTGCTCTCAAATCCCTCCTCAGAGATTTATTCTCTGTATGATCATGAGCAAGGCTCCCAAGCTCTCAGCATCTCAGTTTCCTCATTTGTCAAAATGTTTTCACTGTCTGCCACACAGTGTTGTCATGAAGCTAGGGCATGAGCACAGGTAAAATACCTCTAAGGCAAAGAGCATGGGACAAAGGAGTGATCCGGATGGGGGTGCAGGGAGGCTTGGAGAGAAATTGGATATTGGACAGAATGGTGATGAATTGTTTATCTCTCTAGCCCCTGAGAATGAGCTTTCCTGGTCCTGGAGAGAAGGGGAGCTACCTGTGATTCCCATCCCATCATGCTCACCTGCCCTGTGATGCTAACCAGTCCTGTTCAGCCAGTTCTGGTTGGGTGGACAGCTACTTTCTTTTGGTTCCAGACCCTTAGCAAATCCAGCCCCCTGTCAACTTCCTCTTCCTGCGCTCTGCCCTTAGGCTACTCAGGCCTTCTCTCCATTGTTGTGTTTGTCCTTCATTCTAGAAGAGGACCATGACATCAGGGATATGACTTGCAATTGACTTTGATTTGAGTGAGGGAGGACTGTGCAAGGTCACCAGCCTCACTTTCTCCTCCAGAGTCATTTGTGTCCAGTCGTCAGGATGACTGGAGAAGGCACAGGATGTAATGGGAGACCCTCGCCCAAAGCTCACATCTTTTCAGGTTCTCATTCTCACTCTCCTCTCCTCTCCTTCTCACCATTGCACCAAGTCCCTGAAAGACTTTGTTTCTCCATCTTTTTCTTTCTTCAAAGGAACTCACAGCTTCTCTTCTTTCTGCATATGCTGTTTGGTGATTAAAACCCTAGGATATCAAGTCAGCTTAAATGTTTCCCACTGAACCTTAGAGCAGCCAGACAAAGGCTTTCCCTGCCTTTTGGAGACAGAGAGAGTCCAAGAGTGGGTGAAGACAGCTGGATAGAAAAGGCTGGAGGGCATCAGTTCCCTAATTAAAGTAACCGCTGGGCCACTGACAAGGTCTCTTGGATGTTTAAGGATTTCCATGCAAGCCCTGGGGGTCTGAGGAGCAGGGCTCATGGGTAATTCCCTAGGGAGCTTGGACCACTGTTTATTCTTTCCTTGGAGACTAACACACCCTGACACTCCAAAGCTAATATCTTTTATTTGCAAGGGTTACTCAATGGATAGTTGAAGGGAAGGCTGTGGAGAGAGTTTCCCCAAGTTTTCAGAGGCTTTTGACAAAATATCTTATGTCATTCTTGAGGGGAAGATGGAGAGATGAGAAACTAATGAAAAACATTATTATCAAATGAATTCAGAACTAAGTGTATGGCTGGACTCAAAGAAAAGTTGTTAAAGATTTGATGGTAGTTTGGAGGAGGGTCTTCAGTGGAGGAACCCAGGATGTATGCTGGATGCTATGCTGTCTAACATTTTTATCAAAGATTTGGATAAAGACATCGATAGGCTGCTTAGCATATTGTCAAGTAACACCAAGTGGGGAGGAAGAGTTGCCACAGTTGGTTGTTATCCTCATTCTCAAAGAGGACCAAAATTAGATTGCTATGTGGGGTCAGGGAACCATGTGTCTGGTTGTGGGTGATCAGACCAAAATGAACTCAGAAGTCTACTACAGTTTGGACACAGATAGTCCATATGAACATCTCCAGTAGAGATGTCTCTAAATTCGCACATCTCATGTTTCCTTTGGGCTACTGCAATTCTGCTTTGCTCATAGAGCATGGACACTCCATGCCAAGTGGTCCTGTGCCAGTGTGTCCCATGCCTCACAGTTGATTCCAAAGTTCTTCAGAAAGACCTGGAGAGTGTCCTTGTGTCACTTCTTCTGACCTTAGTGGAAACACATGCCTTGTACAAGATTCTTGACACAATAGATGATTATCAGCATCCAAAATGCTCTTGACAGGAGAGAACATTGGGCTAAATCTTCCTAATAGGAGGAAAAATCCATAGGGAGCTATGTAAAAGTCTTGTTTGGGTACCAAAAATGATCATCACAAGTACAAAGTAGTGAGGCAAGGATACAGATCAGCTAGTCTGAAAATTATCTGAAAGTTTCAGCGGACTACAAGCTCGAGGAGTCAGCAGCAGAATGTGACAGCCTGAAAACCTAATGTTATCTTGGGTTGGATCTTAGTACTTAGTTCACTGAAGGAGGCAGAGCTCCTAGGACTGAGTAAGGAAATGGTGGCTCCATTGTCTTCTGCACTTGTCAGATCTCACTGGGACAATCACATTTAATGACATGAACCATGTTTTAGGATATTGATGAGCCAGAGAGTCCAGAGGAGGGTAACCAGGATGCCTTGAAGGCTTTGAGTCTATGTCATACAAGGAACTGGGTATATTTATCCTGGTGAAGAGAAGACTTGATGGGGGAGGCAGAAGATGAGAACTGTGCTCAAGTATTTGACTTATTCAGCTCAGCCGCAGAGGGCAGAACCAGGAAGGATCCAGAGAATTTGCAAAGAGAAAAATGTAACCTTGATGTCAGGAAGCCTAGAAACCAACAAATGAACAATCCTACCCCCATCTCAAGGTGAGTGGCCTCTACCTCATTGCAAGTCATCAAGGTGAGGCTAGATGACCACTCATTGAGTAAGTTAGAATGGGGATTCCTGTTGAATATGAATTGGACTAGGTGGCCTTGGAGGTTTCCTTCTAATTCTTCAAGACTACCTTTAAGTCATGATGATGATTTAATTGGAAAGGATTGAAGTCCTGACATATGTTCCAGGCTGTAGGGAACTCATGGGCAAATTCATCAGGAAGAAGGTGAGTGTTAGTTTCTTTCCACAATGCTCACAGACCTTGACTAGAATCTCTTCTTGCATTGATCTCAGATAGCTCCATGTGTGAGTCTTAGCTCCCCACTGGGATTCAGACTCTTTCCGGGACTGCGGTCATGTCTCATCTTGTATCCAGTACAGTGCTAGCTGGGAAAGTTCAGGACAGTCATTCTGGGAAGTAGAATAGATGATTAATTAGGGAGAAGTAGAAAGATTGCCTTGGCTGTAGGAGGGCCCAGTTGAAATCCCACAACGTACATTTTTCAGCTTGGTTATATGTTTTTCTCCAGTTCCATTCAATAACACATGAGTAGTGGGAGGATAATCCAGGGCTAGGTGTTGGCAAGGCCTGGCTTTGTAGGAAGTGGGGGTAAGGGATTGGAGGGTGGAAGAGAAAGGAGAGTTGAGGGTCAAGATTGGGAAAGGAGAATGTAAAGCCAGAGCAAGGATGACAACCTCAGGAGGGAACAAGCAGTTATTAAATGCCTACTATGTGCCAGACACTGTGTTAAACACTTTACAAACCTTACTTTATCAGGTACAGCATAAGCAGGGATCTTGGTGAGGTCAACAGCCTGCTCATTTTTCTCACTGTCTCAAACTTCTGCCAATCCCATCCTTCCTTTCACATAGCCACTAAAGTGACTTTTCTGAACACAGACATAGGTCTAGAAGGAACAAAGCCTAGGGAAAAAATGAACTGATAGGAGTGGAATTTCTGAGTCGTTGATCATCACAGTGAAACATTTGAAGGTGATGGCATGATCATGGGTATAACTGGTATCCCCCTATGTGGTTGAGGCAGAATGAAGGTCAAGGTCATGAGCATATTGAGGAACTGGGAGGTTAGGGGATTTGAAGGAACACCCACATGTATACGGAGTTTTCCTAGTAAAAGTGCAGGAGGTAGATTGGACAAGAATACTGTGAGTCATGTATTGAATTTCTTAGAAAAGAAGGGAGAATGATCTGAGGACAAGTAGACTAAAAAAATGGGTATGAATAGAGTGATAAATTTGGATAAAGTGAACCTCAAATGAAGATTTATTGCTGAGTCATGGAAGTAGAGAAAGAATCTTGAAATGGCAGTGGGAAGCAAAGAGTGTTCTGACTCTCCTGGGAGCAGTGTGCTGGGGCAAGAGAGTGGTTGTCAGTAAAGGAAATGAGATAGAGGAAAGCCAGCACTAGAAGTCCTAGTTAGGGGTGCTATGTTATTTGGGCGCACTTGGGCACAAGGGAGTCTCCCTGAGTGCCAGAGGATGAAAGGATCATGAGCAAAGTTGAGGACAAATTGAAGTTCCTTAATTATAGAATGAGAATTCCAAAGGGCCCAGGACAAGGAACAGACACATTAACAATCAATTTCTTCTTTTTCACCTATGATCAGCCAATGTAGATGGTTCTCTGTTGAATTCTGTACTCTTATGCTTGGAAATAGAACTATAGGAGCATAGATTTAGAACTAGAAGGAACCTCAGGGGATGTATCATTCAATGCCTTCACTTTTTACTCACGAGATAACTGAACTTAAAGAACTTGCCTAATGTTATACTTGTAATAGATCTCAGAGTAACTGTTTGAACCCATATCCACTGACTGCAGTCATTTCCTCTCACTACACCACAATGACTCCCTCATTTAGGCTTGGCATAATATATGACCCAGTCCAAGGGCCACAAAGGAGATGGGCTGATGGGGCATATTTGCCTTTGATGGAAAGGAGAGCTCTGTAGAGGCATAGTAGGCTCCTCCAAGGTACAAGAGCTTTAACCTGAATGAAGGTCTTTGAGCAAAGGATGGCTGCCCACTTACTTAGGTATATACTAGAGAAGATCCCTGTTTAGACACACAAAGTCTCCACTGTTAGACCCCATCCTACCTTCTGAGCTTCCTCCCTTCTTTGGCTCTATAGCCTGGACAAACTGACTTCCTGTTCCTTACACATGAAACTCCATTTTCCATCTCTGCCCATGCACTGGTGGCCCCCATGCCTACAGAGCCCTCCTGCTTAATTTTTACCTCAAACATTCCCTTCTTTACTCCAAGAATCAGTTCAAACTCCACCTCTTAAATAATGTTTTTTCTAATCTTCTTCTCTGGGAGTTCCCTACATAGATGAAATCACTGATTTTGGACTTGTGGCGAGGGTGGGGTGGGATGGGCGGAGCCAAGATGGTAGTATAAAAGCAATGACTTGCTTGAACTCTTCCCCAAAGCCCTCCAAATACCTGTAAAAATGGCTCTAAACAAATTCTAGAGCAGCAGAATCCACAAAAAGACAGAGTGAAACAAATTTCCAGCCCAAGACAACCTGGATGATTGCTGGGAAAGGTCTGTTGTGATGGGCTGGGAGATAAGCACAATTCAGCGTGGGCCACGCAGGTGAAGACTGGGCCTCAGTAAACCCAGAGCATACCTCAGGGGACTGAATCACTAGCAGTTATAGAAGTTTCCAGACTTCTCAACCCACAAATGCCAAAGACAACTTAGAAGGTCAGTAGGAAAGGTCTGTCTGACCTGGGTGAGAGAGGAACATGGTCCAACCCCACTCCTAGTGGAGCCCCAAAGCAGCAGCTGCTTCTGGAGCTCTTGGCCCACAGATGAAGGGGGGACCAAGTGACTGATCAGAGGGGAATTGCAAGGGTCTCTTTGCTGGTGCTGGGGCAGGATTCTCTTGCTTTGCCCCTGCTTGAATTTGGGTTGCAATCCTAAGTGGTAGTGCTGGGATGAGGAAGAGCACCAGTGTGGTGGAGTGTGTGGTGGCAGTGGAGAGGGAATGCTCCTCACAGTTCCAAGGCAGAAAAGAGTGCTTGTGGTCACTCAGTGACCAGAGCACAGGCCAAGAAAGGAGTAAACACATCACCTTTGATCATACCACCTTGGAAGAAATGAAAATTTACAGGTCCCTAGAAGTATCTCTGAAAATATCTGCACAAAACCCTGAAGCTTGGGACACTACACCATCCACATTGGAAGCAGAGCCCTACCTTAACAAAGAATTTAAAAGTCAGGTAATTGGCTGGGAACATGAGCAAACAGCACAAAAAATCATACCATAGAATCTTTCTTTGGTGACAAAGAAGATCAAAACATACAACCACAAGAAGACAACAAACTCAAAGCTCCTACATCCAAAGCCTCCAAGAAAAATATGAATCAGTCCCAGGCCTTGGAAGAGCTCAAAAGGGATTTTGAGAAGCAAGTAAGAGAAGTGGAGGAAAAACTGGGAAGAGAAATGAGAGTGATGGAGCAAAATCATGAAAAACTAGTCAACAGCTTGCTAAAGGAGACCCAAAAAAAAAAATACTGAAGAAAATAACACCTTAAAAAATAGCCTAACCCAAATGGCAAAAGAGGTGCAAAAAGTCAATGAGGAAAAGAATGCCTTAAAAAGCAAAATTGGCCAAATGGAAAAGAAAGTCCAAAAGATTACTGAAGAAAATACTTCCTTAAAAATTAGAATGGACCAACTAGAAGCTAGTGACTTTATGAGAAATCAAATCATTGTAAAATAAAACCAAAAGAATGAAAAGAAAATAGAAGACTGTGAACTATCTCATTGGAAAAACAACTGACCCAGAAAATAGATCTAGGAGAGATAACTTAAAAATTATTGGACTGGGGGCAGCTAGGTGGCACAGTGGATAGAGCACTGGCCCTGAAGTCAGGAGGACCTGAGTTCAAATCCGGCCTCAGACCAAACACTTGACACTTACTGGCTGTGTGATCCTGGGCAAGTCACTTAACCTCAATTGCCTAAAAAATAAATAATTAATTAATTATTAGACTACCTGAAAGCCATGATAAAAAAAAAAGCCTAGACCTTATCTTTCAAGAAATTATTAAGGAAAACTGCCCTGATATTATTGAACCATATGATAAAATAGAAATTGGAAGAATCCACCAATCACTTCCTGAAAGAGATCCCCAAAGGAAAATTCCCAGGAATATTATAGCCAAATTCCAGAATTCCCAGGTCAAGGAGAAAATATTACAAGCAGCCAGAAAAAAAACAGTTCAAGTATTGTGGAAACACAATCAGGATAAAGCAAGATTTAGCAGCTTCTACATTAACGGACCAGAGGACATGGAATATAATATTCCAGAGGGCAAAGGAACTAGAATCAAAACCGCCTACCACTAGAATTAGAATCACCTACCCAGCAAAACTGAGTGCAATCAATGAAGGCAAAAACCTTGATATTCAATGATGTAGAGAAATTTAATGCATTCTTGAGAAACCAGAGCTAAATAGAAAAATTGACTTTCAAATACAAGACTCAAGAGAAGCATGAAAAGGTAAACAGGAAAGAGAAATCATAAGGAACTTATTAAAGTTGAATAAATGAAATAAAATTAAAGGGTGAGAGAGGATTACACTGGGAGAAGGAGAAAGGGAGAGGTAGAATGGGGTAAATTATCTCACATAAAACAGAGAAGAAAAAGCTTTTGCAATGGAGGGGAAGTGGCGGGGGGAGGTGAGAAGGAATGAGGGAATCTTACTCTCATTGGATTTGGCTTAAGAAGGGAATAACATACACACTCAATTGGGTATGGAAATTTATCTTACCCTACAAGAAAATAGGGGAGAAGGGGATAAGAGTGTGGGGAGGATGATAGAAGGGAGGACAGATTGAGAGATGGAGTAATCAGAGATGGAGTAACCTTAAAAAGCAAACACTTTTGAGGAGGGACAAGGCAAAGGAGAGAATAGAATAAATAGAGGGCAGGATAGGATGAAGGGAAATATAGTTAGTTTTTCACAGCATGATTATTATGGAAGCTTTTGCATGACTACACATGTATAACCTATATCAAGTTGCTTGCCTTTTCAATGAGGGTGGGTGGGGAGGGAGGAAGGGAGAGAATTTGTAACCCAAAGTTTTAAAAACAAATGTTAAAAATTGTTTTATATTCAACTGGGAAATAAGATACAGACAATGGGGTATAGAAATCTATCCTGCCCTACAGGAAAATAGAAGGGAAAGGGGATAAGAGAAGGGGGTAGTGGTAGAAGGGAGGGCAGATTGGGGGAAAGGGTATTCAGAATGCATGCCTTCTTGGGGTGGGGGGGAGCAGAAAGATGGGGAGAAAATTTGGAACTTAAAATCTTGTGGAAGTGAATGTTGAAAATTAAAAATAAATAATAATAATAATAATAATAATAATAGTAATGAAGAAATCACCAATAGTATATAAACACACATGTTTACATGTGTGTACACAAATACTATATATAATGCATATATACACACATAAAATTTATATATACACATAATCAATTAATAAACTTTTTTTTAAACTTCTATTCACTCAGATCTTTATTAACAACATCAGAAATGACTAGGTCTTTTGGTTTCTAAGTATTCGATACTTTTTTTCATTTTTTTCATTTTTTAATTTTTAACATGTGTTTTTAAAACTTTGGGTTACAAATTTTCTCCCTTCCTCCCTCCCCACCCACCCTCATTGAAAAGGCAAGCATCTTGATACAGGTTATAGATGTGTAGTCATGCAAAAGCTTCCATGATAATCATGCTATGAAAAACTAACTATATTTCCCTTCATCCTATTCTACCCCCATTTATTCTATTCTCTCTTTTGACCTTGTCCCTCCTCAGAAGTGTTTGCTTTTGATTATCCCCTCCCCCAATCTGCCCTCACCTCTATCGCCCCCCTGCTCTCCTGTCCCCTTCCCCCCTTATTTTCCTGTAGGGTAAGATAGATTTCCATACCCCATTGTGTATGTTATTCCTTCCTTAAGCCAAATCCTATGAGAATAAGATTCATTCATTCCCTCTCACCCATTTCCCCTCCACTGTAATAGTCTTTTCTTGTCTGTTTCATGTGAGATATTTTACTTCATTCTACTTCTCCCTTTCTCCTTCTGCCAGTATAATCCTCTCTCCCCCTTAATTTTATTTTCCAGATATCAACCCTTCATCTTCAACTCATCCTGTGCCCTCTATCTATCCATCTATACAAACATATAATTTTTTTTGCTCCCATTACCCTCATACTGACAAAGGACTCATGAGTTACAAATATCATCTTTCCCTGCAGGAATATAAACAGTTCAACCTTAAGAAGTCTCTTATGATTTATCTTTCCTGTTTACCTCTTCCATGTTTCACTCGAGTCTTCACTTGAGTATTTGAAGGTCAAATTTTCTATTCAGCTCTGGTCTTTTCCACAGGAGTGTTTGAAAGTCTCCTATTTCATTGAAGGACCATTTTTTACCCTGAAGGGGTAAAATTTACCTTACTCAGTTTTGCTGGGTAGGTAATTCTAGGTTGTAGTCCTATCTCCTTTGACTTCTGGAATAACATACTCCATGCCCTCCGGACCCTTAATGTAGAAGCTGCTAAATCTTGTGTTATCCTGATTGTGTTTCCACAGTACTTGAATTGTTTCCTTCTGGCTGCTTGCAATATCTTATCCTTGACTTGAGAATTCTGGAATTTGGCTACAACATTCCTAGGAGTTTTCCTTTGGGGATCTCTTTCAAGAGGTGATTGGTGGATTCTTTCAATTTCTATTTTGCCCTCTTGTTCTAAAATATCAGGGCAGTTTTCCTTGATAATTTCTTGAAAGATGATGTCTAGGCTCTTTTTTTTGATCATGACTTTCAGATAGTCCAATAATTTTTAAGTTCTCTCTCCTGGATCTATTTTCTAGGTCAGTTGTTTTTTCCAATGAGATATTTCACATTCTCTTCTATTTTTTTCATTCCTTTTGATTAGTGTTACAGTGTCTTGATTTCTCAAATTGTCACTAGCTTCCAATTTCTCCATTCTAGTTTTTAAGGAAGTATTTTCTTCAGTAAGCTTTTGGACTTCCTTTTCCATCTGGCTAAGTTTGCTTCTAAGGGCATTCTTCTCCTCATTGGCTTTTTGGACCTCTTTTGCCATTTGGGTTAGGCTATTTACTAAGGTGTTATTTTCTTCAGTATTTTTTGGGTCTCCTTTAGCATCACTCTCAGTTTTTCCTCTGCTTCTCTTACTTGCTTCTCAAAATCCTTTTTGAGCTCTTCCATGGCCTGGGACCAATTCACATTTTTCTTGGAGGCTTAGGATGTAGGAGCTTTGTCTTCATTGTCTTCTTCTTGTTGTATGTTTCGATCTTCTTTGTCACCAAAGTAAGATAATGTAGTCTGACTCTTTTTGCACTGCTTGCTCATGATCTTGGCCAATTACTTGAGTTATAAACTCTTTGTTAAGGTAGGAGTCTGTTTCCAGTGTGGAGAATGTACTGTTCCAAGCTTCTGGGGTTTTGTGCAGCTGTGTTCAGAGATACTTCTAGGGACCTGTAAATTTTCAGTTCTTCCGAGGTGCTATGATCAAGGCCTAGGTGTTTATTCCTTTCCTGGCATGTGGTCTGGTCTATGAGTACTCTTTTCTGTCTTGGAACTGTGAGGAGGATTTCCTCTCCACAGCCACTATAAGCTCCACCACACCAGTGCTCCTCCTATCCCCAGGACCACCACCCAAAACTGTGACCCAGATCCAAGCATGGGCAAAGCAGGAGAATCCTCTACCAGCAGAGAGATCCGTGCAATCCACCTCTGATCAGCCACTAGATTCCCCCTCAGTCTGTGGGCTGGAAGCTCAGGAGGCAGCTGCCATCCTCGGGCCACGCTCAGGACTTGTGGCTGAGATCTAGCTTCTCTCTCTCACTGCAGTCACAGACTTATCCCACTAACCTTCCAAGTTGTCTTTGGTGTTCATGGATTGAAAAGTCTGGAAACTGCTAAAGCTGCCAGCAATTCAGTCCTCTGAGGCCTGCTCCAGGTTGGCTGTGGCCTGCATGCCCACACCAAACTGTGCTCTTCTCCCTGCCCGGCATGATATACTTTTCAATCAACCATCCAGGTTGTCTTGGGCTAGAAATTTGTTTCACTCTGTCTTTTTGTGGGTTCTGCTGCCTTAGAATTTGTTTAGAGCCAATTTTTACAGGTATTTGGAGGGGTTTGGGGGAGAGCTCAAGCAAGTCACTGCTTTCACTTCGCCATCTTGGTTAGGCCCCCCCATAATCAATTAATAAACATTTGTAAGCACATCCTTTGTGCCACTAAGCAGTGGGAATTCCAAAAGAGGCATGTCCTTGCCCTCAAAGAACTTACATTCTAATTGGGAGAGACAACATGCAAACAAATCTGTACAAAGTAAGCTCCATACAGGATAAATAGGAAATAATGAACTGAGGTAAGATATTAGAATGAAGAGAGGGTGGAGAAGGCTCCCTGTAGGAGGTGGGGTTTTAGTTGGGACTTGAAGGAAGCCAGGAAAGTCAATAGTCAGAGTGGAGCAGGAGAGTGTTCCACATCTGGGGGACACCAAAGAGAATCTCCAGAGCCCAGAGGTGGAGGGGCTTGTTTATGGAAGAGCAGGAGGCTAGGGTCACTGGAGGGAAGAGTCCTTGTCAGGGAGAATATACACACAGAGACATTCTGCCTAGAGTTAGTTATATATGTGTGTGTTTCCACATTAGCATGTAAGCTCCTTGAGGGCAGGGACTGTTGCATTTGTGTCTTTGCATCCCCAGTCTATGACAAAGCCAGACACCCAGCACGGGCTCAATGCTCCTTGAGGGATAGATGCCCTTGGAGGTTTTCGTAGCCTCTGACATTCATGAGATATAATGGAGCTCAAGTCTATTTATCTCACTCAGCATACTCAGGAAGCCACAGCACTTCTCTGCATGACTAAGCCTTGGGGGAGCTGACTTCTCAGCCTCTTGGCTAAGATGGGTTTAAAATTGAATGAAGGTGCAAAGCTGCACTTGTGACTCTTCTTTCCTTTGGGTGGGAGGCTCAGGGGTCCCACCATTCACTTTATATCTGCTTTGCTTCTTCTCTTTACACTTGATCAGATGTGGAACATGCCAAGGTCATCTACTTTGTCCCAGGCCATCACTAGTTATCTTAACTTTGCCTTGCCACTGGACTCTGATGGTGCTGGAAGAGAGAGCAAGGCTGATGACTTTGCGCAGCTCTGCCTCACTTAAACCCAATTCACTCACAAGTCAAGACATCCGCTTGAGATGTCATTGGTCCTTTTTGAAAACAAAAGGCAAACAACAACAGCAACAACAAGGGTTAGGAGGGGGTCCCCACAGGGTTACTCCCCGAATCCAAGGTGATAGCCATCCCTTTGGGGATGCAACCTGCCAGTGGGAGTGAAGACTGGGGGCTGAGTCCAGAAAGGGTGCTACATATGGAAAATGCTCTGTAAATGTTCTGGCCTCTCTGAGAGGCAGTAGACATTTTTGTGTACCTATCTCTGAAGCCTCTCCTTGCACTAGGGCTACTGAGGTCTTCAAGTGTTATCACTTCTACCCATAGCTTATTTCATTTCCTAGGTGATTCAGATATTATTATCTCCATTTTCTAGTGGGAACACTGAGGCAGCTGACAGGTAGCTGATAGGATCATAGACTTAGAGTTGTAAGGGGCATCAAGTCCAAAACCCTCATTTTACAGATGAGGAAACTGAGTCCTAGATGAATTGTCCTCTAATGTGTCTGAGGTAAGATTTGAACCTAGATGTGTCTGACTTTAAGTCCAGCATTCTCTTCACTATGCCAGTCTGCTTCTAAGGGGTCCAAGCAAAGATTAGGATAGGATTATTTTATGATTCATAGAGGGTCACACTGTGAGTGAATGGTGAAATTAGGATTTCAACTAACTCTTACGATATCATTAAAATCCAAGCTCTTTCCATCACCCTCAGCTAGAAAAGCACCAACTGCCTCAACCTGCAGAGGCTAAGTACTCCTTCCTGCCTTTTCTGTGGGTCCATGGCCACCATACTCACTGTCATAATGGAACTCAGACTATCACATTCATGTTGCTAATGCTCTTATGAAGGATTTATTTTATTTTAATTATTTTTTTCAATTATGAGGTATTTACTTTTTCTCCTCTTCCCAACTGAAAAAAATCCCTTGCAACAAATAAATATAGTCAAGTAAAACAAATTACCATATAATAATAACAAAAACAACAACGCAGCTATTATTAATTTCTAGCATTTATATCACCCTCTAAGGCTTGCAAAATGTTTTACAAGTGTTATTTTATGGCCATGTTGGACATGTCATAAAATGTGTGTCTCATTCTGTATACTAATCCATCACCTTTCTGTCAGGAGATGGGGAGAATTTGAAGGATTTATTGTAAAAATTCTGAAATAAGAAGAAGTCATCATCTATGTGTTCATCTCTTTCCTGTTTTCCAAAGTGTTAACTTTGGGATTATCTAGAATCATGGACTAATAGGGTTGAAAGCCAAAAAAGGCAGCTGGAAGATGAGAAGATAGGGTCTCTGCCTGGAGATAAACTCTAGGCATAATCACTCAGTCACTGAGATGTGGAGATGGGAGTTGAATCCAGACCACCAGGAATCAAGGGTCACAACTTTTCCCTTTCCCACATCCCTACAAATCTTAGGGACAAGGCTCACCTGAGTAAAAATGGAAGATAGCAAGGTGCTCCAGATGACAGACCATTCCTCATTGTTGAGCTGCCCCACCCAGACAGGAAGACCAGTTATTGCAAGACCTGTTGCTTTGGACAGCAGATTCCCTATGTCTCAAACCAATCCCTTGAGCATTTCTATGTGCCAACTATGTGTCAAGAACTGTACCAGACTCTTGGCATCCAAAGAGAAAATAAACAGGCCCTCCCCTCAAGGAACTTACATTCTATTGGGGGATATGATATAAACAAGGATAAGTCCTTTATTATACTTTTTGGAGCGGGGGGGAGCCCTAACAGAGGGTGAAAATCAAGATCAGATCCCTGGGGGAGATGACGCTGAAACTGAGCCTTGAAGAAAACCCGAGGTGGAGATAAGAGAGGCAAGAACACATTCCAAATTTGGGAGATGGACTAGGGGACCTTGACTGAGTCAGGAACCTCAGTAGTCCAGCTAAACTGGCACAGAGTGTGTGCAGGTGGGCAATACCCAGTGAAGTTGGAGGATAGGCTGACTGGAGTTTAATTGGGAAACTGAGGAGCTTTTCTTTCCATCCAAGGAAATTGGGAACCCCCTAGGGTTCTTGGGCAAGGGAGTTGTGTGGGAGCCAACTTGTGCTTTAGGAAGGTTATTTTGAGAGTTATGTAGAGGAGGGACCAGAAAGGGGAAAAAAGGATGTCAGAGACTAATTAGAAGGCTATTACAATGTTGCAAGGGAGAAGGGGAAAAGGCTGGAGGTAGGTGGGGTCATGTCACTGGAGAGAAGTGGGGGTGCTGGAGAAAGGTGGAGGCAGAACTGGCCAGAGTTGGCACCTGCCTAGACAGGTGGAGTAAAAAGCCTGAAGAGTGAAGATGACACCAAGGTCATGAACCTGAGTGACTGGCAAGATGGCAGCCCATGGGCAGAAACAGGGAAGTTGGGAGAAATGGTGTGGGTCAAGGTGGGCTGGGGGAAATTACAGAGCACCCCATCATGTCCATGTCTAACTGGGCTCTCACACCCCAATTTCTGAGCAGATCACCACAGGCCTCTTTGAGGTGGGGCCTCATGGATGTCAGGGATTATCCATCAAACTCTGGGGCCTTCTCTGACCTGGTAAAGACCCTTGGGCCTTCTTCCTGCCAAAGTCCCTATCCCAGCACCCTTACCCTCCTCCCCAACCTTATTCCTTTCTTTCTACTTCCATCTCTGAGAATAGTAGTCAGATCAACATTGCCATTCCTGGAACGTGTGTCAATGGATTGCTGACTGCCCATTCCAGGTTTTCCCAAAGTAGAAGCAGCTTCCCTGTCCACCCCATCTCCTATTTGTTTGGTCTCCTCCTATTACAAAGTAAATTCCTTGAGAGCAGGGACTGTCTTGCTTTTTTATCTTTAATTTCCAGAGTTTAGTACAATGTTTGCCACAAAGTAAGCACTTAATAAACTTTTTTTTTTACTCATTACTTAATTGATTCATTTATCCATTCGTTTTATTTAATTTAATTCGATTCTGTTTCCTCAATTGTACACTGAGTAGGCTCCAATTCCTCCTCTGCTTGCCTTAAAGGGTAGTTGTGAGGGCATAAGGGAAAGTGTCTGGGCAAGAGCACATGGGCACAGAAAGGCCTATGCCCACATCAGCCAGGAGAGCTACGGCTGCTCTAATGATTCACATCTAGCAATTAACCTGTCCTTTCTCCTATAATTCCTCGATGTCTCTTGGAAATCTGTAAGTTATTAAAGAAACACAATATGTTCAGCTCTCTATGCCCACAAGCATTTGATTTTTGGAGCTTAATTTTAGCTGAATGTGAAATCAATATGTTATAACTATGGAAACATTGCTGGGCTGGAAGCGTGGCTGCATCTCAGGCACCTTCATAACGGATTTCCATTTTTCCATTATTTTTTGCATTATTATCCCATATTTCTAAAAGGATTACAGAGGCCTTGCCAAACGGCACAAACCCCATGTGAAGAGCAATGGGGGTGACAGAGAAGAAATGATTTAATGTGTTTGATAAACTTTTTGTTGACCTCTAGATTCCACCCTCCCGGCTGGACACATGGACGCCAGATGAACCATTCCCAGTGATGATGATGAGGAGGAGGAGGAGAAGGAGGAAGAAAAGGATGATGAAGATGATGATGATGAGGAGGAGGCAGGGGATGATGGTAACTGCCATTTCTAGCCTTTTAAACTTTTCAAAGGTCTTGGTGATCTCACTTGAGCCTCACAACAGCCCAGCAAAGATGATTTTACAAATATTTTCACCCTCTTTTTATGGAGGACTAGGAGCCATGGCCTGAAGTTGAATAAGAGGAGGAGACCAGGCCTGATTGGCTTAAGGGAATTCTAGGCTTCTTTAATAACATCAAGTTTTCCATATAAACAAAGACCCTTGGGGAGGGTGGGTGGGAGCCAAGATGGCAGAGAAAAAAGCAGTGACTTGCTTGAACTCTCCCCCAAACCCCTCCATATACCTGTGAAAATGGCTCTAAACAAATTCTAAAGCAACAGAACCCACAAAAAGACAGAGTGAAACAAATTTACAGCCCAAGACAGCTTGGATGGTTGATCAGAAAGGTATATCATGCTGGGCTGGGAGAGGAGCACAGTTTGGTGTGGGTTCGAAGGCAAGGCAGGCTGCAGCAAACCTGAAGCAGGCCTCAGAGGACTGAATTACAGGCAGCTGTGGCAATTTCCATAATTCTCAATCCACGAATGCCAAAGATAACTTAGAAGGTCAGTGGGAGAAGTCTGTGACAGCAGTGAGAGAGAGAAGCTCGGTCCCTGTCTCAGTCACAGCACAGCCCCCGGGGCGGCGGCTGCTTCCAGAACTTCTGGCCCACAGACTGAGGGGGAATCAAATGGCTGATCAGAGAGGGATTGCAGGGATCTCTCTGCTGGTACAGGATTCTCTTGCTTTGCCTGTGCTTGGATCTGGGTCACAGTTCTGGGTGGCGGTCCTGGGGCGAGGAGGAGCGCTGCTGTGGTGGGGCTTGTAGTGGTGGTGGAGAAGAAATCGTCCTCACAGTTCCAAGACAGAAAAGAGCGCTTGTGGTCACTCATAGACCAGGGCATAGGCCAGGAAAGGAGTAAACACCTCACCCCTTATCATACCACCTTGGGAGAACTGAAAATTTACAGGTCCCTGGAAGTACCTCTGAAAACAGCTGCACAAAACCCCTGAAGCATGGGACAGTACATTTTACACACTGGAAGCAAACCCCTGCCTTAACAAAGAGTTTAAAACTCAAGTAATTGGCTGGGATCATGAATAAACAAAGGTCCAAAATAAAGTCAGACCACAGAATCTTTCTTTGGTAACGAAGAAGATCAAAACATACAACTAGAAGCAGACAACAAAGTCAAAGCTCCTACAACAAAGACCCTTTTCTCAAATAGCCACACTCTACGGGTGTTGGTAGAAGGGAATGAGATGTGGAGCACCACCGACTCCAAAAAGAAAAATGAGTTTCACTCAGAAGGCAATGTCCCCTTCCCATGGGCCCTTATCTCCTTCTCCTTTACTCATTTCACATGGAGCCATGATCCCTTTCCCTGCCAAGGCCACCACACTTTCCATGTGCTCTTGATCTCTGGGATGACTCCTTTTTGGCTCTACCCCAATTCTGAGCATGTTTCAGGGCCCTGTGCCAGTCATTTTTCTAAATGTGGTCCTGAGAGTCACTCTGATGGGCTACCTCATCCTGTTCTGCCTCTTCTTGGTGGTCTTCCTTCTCTGTACAGTGCACAGCATCTCAGAATCTCAGGATTGTAAAGGGTCTCAACAGCCATCAAATCCAATGTAGACCCCAACAAGAATCCCTTCTATATGATCCCTGAGAAGGGCAGACCTTGCTTGCAGACCTCCAGTGACAGGGATCTCACCACTTGCCATGACTCTGGAACATCTGTCATTTGTGAGGAACTGCTTCCTCAGATAGAGGCCAAGGCTCCTTCTTTGTGCCTCCAACACTGGGGAGCCAAGTAGAATAAGCTGTATATGGCAGAAGTGATGGTAGCTTTGGGGAAACAGAGTGTAAGCAACTGTTCTGAAGGGACTGATCCTCTGGGAGAGTGGGAAATTTCCCACCTCTGCCTCCCCTGTCTGAAGTGGTGGCAGCACCATAGTTATAGAGTGGTCAAGAGGGAGAGACAGAGACAGAGACAGAGACAGAGAGACAGAGAGGAGAGAGAGACACACACACAGACACAGAGACAGAGAGAGAGGCAGAGAGAGACAGAGACAGAGACAGAGAGAGCAGCCCCTTGCAGCCCCTCAGTGCTTGGGGAGAGGGTGTCACCTGGAGGTCTGGGGGCACATCCTGGAACATTTGGAAAGAACCCTGGGTTTGGTATCAGGTGAGCAGCCTTAGACTCCAGGCCCTGTCCTTTATTTTCTGGGCCTCAGTTACTCATCTACGAAATGAGGATATCAACATTCATTTTGTCTTTGGGTGAGTGCTTTGTATACTAATAGATGGAGTAGATATGTGAGCCCCGTTTCTCAACATGGTTATTATTATTGTTGCTCCCCTAATTCCTGCCAGCTTCAAGCCTGGCCTGTCATCTTCCCATAGGCACATAGGTAGAGGCCAGTGAAGAGAAAGTTTGCTGAGGGGCTCAACTCTGGCCCAGCCTGAGGGCTTGATTTTCAGGCCAGAATTCCCTTCCTCCCCACTCCTATCCCATAACAGGATCTTTAGGGACTTCAGGAACTAAGCCATGGGCCTTGGGATGGGGCCCAAGATGGCTTCACCTTCCCCTAAATCCCTGTGTCCTGCAACGGGGCCACATTATCTGTCCAGCTCCACAGATGCTTTCTTTGGCCTCTTTGCCATGCTCTTTCTTTTGAGCAGGGCACAGGCTTTCCCTGCCTGCCCCTATATCCCTCTGGCATGGGAATCCAGTCCTGTACACTCCCCAAGGTGTTCTCCTGATGAAAGCATCATTACAAGGAATAAAACCCTCACCAGAGACAATCGGTGTGTTCAGACTGAGGCTCACACCCGTCATATGCAGGCTAGGTTTGCAACTGGGAGTAATTGACAGGACATCCATGGACTTTCACTCAAAAGATTGCTTCATATCTGCTCAGGAAAATCCATCAGGGACTAAAAGTCAGCTGAGAGGTGCGAAGCAAAGAGCAGCCCCGTACTTCCTCTGAAGAAGTCATTTTTCCTTGATAAAATTTGAAGTTGCGAAAAGGTGTTTAGCAAGGCAGGCCTTTCAGGAAGCATCTTTATTAATGATCACAAAGGAGCCCAAGCAGCCCAGCAGTGATATCATTTTCCAGGAGACTAAATGAGATGGTGCTGAAAACATTCGGGGAGACACACCAATAATTCATATAGGCCTAAAGAAGCCTAATGGTGGGAGGACAAAGGGATGACCTGGACATGGACAGATGGTTCTCTCCAAGGGGCCAAGTAGCCAGGGCTGGGAAGCCCCTGGAGGCCTGAGGATGCAGCTGCAGAGACTCCTGCCTGCCCAGCTGTCATTGCCTTTTGGTTCAGATATGATATCGGTACCAATTCCAATACAGGGGGTGGGGCTTCCTTGGCTACTGGCTCCTCAGTGTCCCTCAGGACTGCCTTGATAATAAGGAAAAAAGGATTTTGGTTCTTCCACTTTAGAATGGAGTCTCAGAGCTCTTTGAATGACCCCAGACATGCCTTCTCCCTTGCTCCTCATTTCTAGCCCAACTCAGCCAAGCTGTGCTATGATGACAGACAGAAGGTCTGTCTCTTGGGCCCTATTCTAAGCATTTCTGCCTTGGAAGAGCCTAGCAGGCCCTGAGCTCCTGAGCACATGGGGATGACTTTACTGGAAGCTTTTCTTTGGGGTTATAACTTTTTTTAAAACTTACAGGGAAATAATGTGTATGATTGTGACAAGGATGTGTTGGTGAATGTTTAACAAACCAACTCTCAAAAAAAGTTCTCCCAACACATTTTTAAGTTGAATTTACATTATTAATATTTACCATCACTTTCTTAAGTCTAAATAATCAGCAAGCTCCGATCTATAGTCTGCCAAAATGCTCACAATGAAATTTTAACAATCAGTTCCAGCACACTCCCACATCAGGTCGTCAGAGCAGGGAGACAGCAGTTGCAGCTGGTAACCCTGGAAAGTATTCCAGCCTGTCCATTCTGTGGCCACCTGGAGCCAAACTGAAGGTTTAGTCTTGGAGATCCCAAACCCGTGGGAGTCATCCCTCAGCTGTCCTTCATTCTGTGGTGGTGAAATTGAGTGTGTTAAAAGGGGGGACAACAGGAAAGCCAGTGAGAGGCCCTGCTCCTGTAGCAGGCTTGCAAGCCTGAGGAGCTTCTCCCTGCATTCATGTGCCTCTGGACTGTGCCTTAGGTTGCCTGAGTTCTTGGGCACAGATACAAAGATGCTGGGCAGTGATGACTTTGTCACAAGGTCAGTTAGAACTTCCCTAACATTGCTTATTCCCCATTGGTTCCTGTTCCCCTTGAAGACCAGGGTCAGAAGTCATAGAACCCTTGAAGTCAAGGCTCTCTGGATCTCTGGACATACTCTTCTGTCTCTCCTTAGAGATACATGACCCTAAAGCACTGAGAGAGTGAAATTCAGTCCCTCAGCTGTGTGTCTGTCCCCGCCCCACCCCCAGGCTCTCACCATACTCACACATACAATTACTGGCTGTCAGGTAGAACCTTGGCATGATTCCCACCCCCACCCCCTGCTATTTTGTTCTAGCGGAGATCCAATCTCCATTACCAATTAATTACTGCTTTTGATGGCTTTGAGAGTTTTTAGGGAGGAAAACACTGTCTGCTACTTCAGGGAACAAATCTTTGGCTTAAGAGCAGGTTTGGAGAATTCAAAAGGACAAATCATGTGATTGAATCCTCATAGGAAATGAGGTTTTTTTTTTCTTTTTAGGGAAGGCTCTTCAAGCTTAATTCAGTGCTTCAGAGTTAATGGATCAAGCAGGCTGCCTTAGTCACTAATTAATCAAGCAACATGCATTCATTAAGCTCCTACTGTGTGATAGGCATTGGGCTAGACATTGGGAAGATAAGACAAGAATGAAACACTCTCATTCCTCAAAGGGACATCTATAAGGGAAGTCAACCAATTCGATAGAGATAGAAACAAAATAGTCACATGCCAGCACACAGTAGGTGCTTAGTTAATTCTTGTTGATTGATGGAGTTGGAGACAGGAGTTGAGGCTAACCATACAGTGCTGTGCTGAGGGAGCTAGGAGGATGGTGGTGTCTTTGACTTAAATAAGGAAGTTTGGAAAAGTGGAAGGTAAGAGGGGGAGACCCTGAATTCTGCTTGGAGGTGTAGTCTGTAGCCTAAGCTCATGCTAATGCATCTCTGTACCTTCTCCCATTGCTCCTCACCAAGTCTGCAGTCTACATCCTATGATCCAGGGATCTCCGAACTACAAGACACCTCAGAGGCCAGCTAGGCCAATGTGTTTAGAAGCATCAATGCTTCTTTAACATCCCAAGATCTTTTGACCCCCTCATTTTACAGAACAGGAAACGGACCAAGGTCCACAAAGACAAGAAACCTCCCCCCTGTCCAAGCTTGTGTAGTCAGTGGGAGGACCAAGAATCTGCCCCAGCATAGCCTTCTAGCTATCTGACCATGGACATTTCTTCTTTTTTTTTTTAAACATTTTTATTTAAAGTTTTGAGATCTAAATTCAATCTCACTCTTCTCTTCCCCCTCCCTTAGATGGTAAGCAGTCAAATATAGTTCATCCATGTGCAATTACATAAAACATTTCCATATTAGTCATTTTGTACAAGAAGACTCAAATAAAAGAAAAAAAAGTGAAAAATACCATACTTCAACCTGTATTCAGTCAATATTCATTCTTTCTCTAGAGGTGCGTAGTATGTTTCATCATGAGTCCTTTGGGATTGTCCCGGATCACTGTATTGCTGAGAATAGCTAAGTCATTCACAGTTCTTCATCACACAATATTGCTGTTACTATGAACAACATTCTCCTGGTTCTGTTCATTTCATTTTGCATCAGTTCATATGAGTCTTTCCAGGTTTTTCTGAAATTGCCCCACTTGTCATTTCTTATAGCATGATAATATTCCATCATAAGCACATATCACAGCTTGTTTATGGGTATCCCTTTGATTTCCAGTTCCTAGCCACCACAAAAAGAGCTGTCATAAATATTTTTGTACAAATAGATCCTTATACCTTTCTTTGGATGTTTTTGGGATATAAATCTAGCAGTGATATTGCTGGATCAAAGGGTATGCACAGTATTATAGCCCTTTGGGTATAATTCCCAACTGCTCTCTAGAATGGTTGGATCACTTCACAATTCCACCAACTGTGCATCAGTGTCCCAGTTTTCCTACATCTCCTCCAACACCCAACATTTTCCTGTTTATTTTTTTGTCACATTCACCACTCTGATAGATGTGAGGTGATACCTCAGAGTTGTTTTAATTTGCATTTCTCTAATCAATAATGATTTAGAGCATTTTTCATTTATCTATAAATAGCTTTAATTTCTTTGTCTGAAAACTGCCTGTTCATATCCTTTGACCATTTATCAATTGGGGAATGACATATTTTTATAAATTTGTCTCAGTTATCTATATATTTGAGAAATGAGGCCTTTATCAGAGATATTTGTTAAAATTTCCCCAATTTTCTTCTTTCCTTATAATTTTAGTTGGATTGGTTTTATTTGTGCAAAAACTTTTTAATTGTATATAATCAAAATTATTTATTTTACATTTTGTAATGTTCTATCTCCTTTGGTCCTAAATTCTTCCCTTATCCATAGATCTGACAGATAAATTGTTCCATGCTCTCTTAATTTGCTTATGATATCACCCTTTATGTGTAAATCATGTGCCCTTCTCTTGGTATACAGTAAGAAATGTTGACCTATACCTAGTTTCTGCCATATTGTTTTCCAGTTTTCCCAGCAGATTTTGTCAAGTACTTAGTTTTTGGATCACAGATATTTCTAGTAACACAATCTAAAATAGAACAAGTCCTTACCAAGTGAAAAAAAAATCATGTTGGGAATGTGCAAGGAACACTTTTAATGAAGTGTGTACAGATTACAAAAATGTTCCATGTTGGGGGTGGGGGGGGAGAAGGTGTAGGCAGAGGGGCTGTCACCAGGACAGGACAGGAGAGTCATCTACAGGTAAACTGAACAAAGGTTTGTGGGTCACATGGATCTCTCTCTCTCTCTCTCTCTCTCTCTCTCTCTTTCACACACACACACACACACACACACACACACACACACCCTCACAATCTACTACATTAAGTGAATAAGGAAACTCCGGGGAAAGGGTCACAGAAAATGCCAGATTCAAAAGAAAAGCTCTGTGGGACTGGGTGAGATGATGATAACAACCATGGTGACAATAGTGATGATGATGCCCATGGTGATGATGGTGATGACAATGTTGATTGTGATCCTGAATTTGTTTCATCCAGTTAATTAAGATCAATTTGGGGGAGTAACGCAATCTTGCAGGAGACCTTAGCGAGAGGAAAATGACCAAGGAATGGGCTAGGATCACAGGCAGCATCATTATCCAGAAAGAGTGATTGAGAGGTGTCAGTGGCAACTACACCTGACAGTCATTTTCTCAGCTTTATAAAAACTCAAGACAGATCAAATATGGCTGTTGCCCAGACCATGGTACACAGTTCAAGGAGTAAGTCCACTGGCACATAGAGCTATTTGTCTTGATCAGATGCTTTGCCTGGATGGGAGGGAGGGAGTGAGTCAGTCAATTAACCATCATCATTAAGGGCTTATTATGTGCCAAGCATTGGATTAAAGGCTAGAAATATTTTTTTAAAAAAAAGACAAAAACAGTCCCCAAAGTCAAGGAGCTCACATTGTAATGTGAGAGACAACATGCACATGTTTATACAAGACATGAATGGAGCAAATGGAAACTTGATCCCATGCAGAGATCTCAGTGACCTCATGCTGCTCCCCAGCTTGAAACCCTTCTTAATGCCTCTGGCATTGAGGATACTCTGTGGTGAAGGAGCCCAGGATCTCCAAAGCAACAAAGGTCCAAACATCAGTGGAGAGATGCCCAGGAGGAAGGTCATCCAGAGAAAATGGGACTGTTCATTTGGAAATTGCCCATTTGGAAAAAGTCACTGGACATGGAGAAGACGGGATGAGAGCTGCCTCACCTGGGAGTGACTTGACCTGATCCCAGGAACAAAGGATCACAGGCTCTTGTGCAGGTCCTGGGGAGGCTCCATAGCAGCAGCTAGTCCTACTCATTCAGGACTGGGAATATTTCTCCATTATTTATCTAAAAGGGCTCTGTTGTTCAGCCTCTGATTCTATTTTTTTTTTTTTGGCTAGGCAATGGGGTTAAGTGACTTGCCCAGGGTCACACAGCTAGTAAGTGTTATGTTTCTGAGGTCAGATTTGAACTCAGGTCCTCCTGAATCCAGGGCTGGTGCTCTATCCACTGTGCCAACTTACATTCCCTCTCAGTCTCTGATTCTAGACTCCAAGTGAGGGGGGCTCACCACTTTCCAAGACAGCCCTTCCAGGTTGGGATGGTTCTTATCACACGGAAGTTGTTCCTCACCTCAGGCCTAAGTTTCCCATTTGCTGACTCCCCCTTCCCTTGCCCACTGCCCTTGGTTCTGCCTCTGGGGCCAAACAGAACAGGCCAAACCCTTCCAATTTTGGGGGACAACTAGCATGTTCTCCTCGAGTCTTGTCCATTCTGGGCTAGATACGCCCACTTCTGACACCTTATCATCTGACCAGACTGTTCTGGGCATCATGGCTGCTGCCACATTGTCTCTTTCTGGAGATATCAGCCTCTTAATGGAAAGCCCTGATATCTTTTTGGTTCCTGGAAGCTAATGATCCCAGCTCCTTAGAAGCCCAGCTGAAGGCACAGACAGTGCTATTGGGCTCCCAGCACAGGCGAGCATCCATCTCTGGGAGGGGAAGTTAATATGAATCAGGCCCACAGGTCAGAAGATGGGCCCCAGGCTTAGCGGAGAGAGGCATCCTTTCCCTTGACTTCAAATCTTCTAATTGCCCAGTCTTTTTTTTTTTAAACAGTAAGCCAGCACAATTGGCAGCACACAGACACCAGCAAGTCCAGACCCACATCGCCTTTGGTTCCTGGAATATTTCATTGATGATGATTTGCTGCATTGTCATCCTGGTTTCTTTGTAACAATTAAGTGACATTTTATTGTTGGCAAGGGATGGCTGCCCACCCACCTGAGGCTTCCCCCCAGCCGCCCGGCCGCCATCCACCCTCGCCTCCACCAACCGCTTCCTTTCTGCTCTCCTGCTTCTTCAGAGGTATTGATAATTAATTGCATCAGCTCACCCACACTAATAAAGCTGGCCATCCACAAAGCAAATCTGTATTGCTTAATTTTCAGTTTGAGAGAAGATAACCACTGAAAATTAATCATCCATGGAACGGGAACTGAGCAGCACTTCTAATCTCAATGAACATCACCAACCCATTAGGGCTATGTGTTATAATCAATTCACGTAGAACTGTATAATTTATTAGCTCCAAATTATACCAACTACCTATTAGCCCTAATAAAAATTGAAATATATTCATCAGATTAAGGAAGAGAATTAGCAAAGAAGAGATCTTGATAGGCCCAGAAAGAGTGTGATGACAACTTGATGCTAGGCAGAAGAATGGCTTACACTGGAACATCCGGTGGGACTCATCACAGTATCTCAGAGTCAGACGGAAACCAGAGATTACACAGTGCAGCCTGCACCTGACCAAGAATCTCCTCTACAATGTCAATTAATCAATGACTCAGTAAATGCTTATTAAGCACCTACTATGTGCCAGGCCCTGTGCTAAATGCAAAAGACAAAGAGACAAAAGATAGTCCTTGCCCTCAAGGAACTTACGATCTAATGGGGGAGACAACATGCAAATAAATACATAGAAAGCAATACATACACACATATATATATATATATATATATATATATATATATATATATATACACATGTATGTGTATATATATATATCACCAAATAGAGTCATGAAGAGTTAGACATGACTGAAATGATTGAACAACAACAACAAGGAAATAATTAAAAGATGGAATTAAGAGGGTTTAGGGAAGTCTTCTTGTAGAAGGTGGGATTTTGGTTGGGACTTAAAGGAAGCCAGGGCTGTCAGTAGTCAGAGCAGAGGAGGGAGAACATTCCAGGTATGGGAGACAGCCAAAGAAAATGTCTGGAACTGAAAGATGGAGTGTCTTGTTCATGGAGCACCCAGGAGACCATTGTCACTAGATTGAAGATTAAGTGTTGAGGAGGAAAGTGGAAGGAGACTGAGAAGGCAGGAGGGGGACAGGATATGAAGAGCCTTGAATGCCAAACAGCATTTTGTATTTGCTCCTGGGGATGATAGGGAGCCACTGAAATTTTTTGAGTGTTTGTGTGTGTGTGTGTGTGTGTGTTTGTATGTTTGTGTGTGTGTGTGTATGTGTGTACTTCTCAGCTCCCATTAGACACTGGTGTTTGGGGACCTGCTGGGAACAAGGATGTTTGACATTAGGGACTTCAGAAGTCCAGGCTCTCATAGTTGGGAGGGACCTGAGCATTCTTCTCATCCAATCCTTCACAGAACAAGAATTCCTCCTATGACACACCCCACAAATGACCATCCAGCCTTTACTCAAAGAAGCCCAGTGACAGGGAGTTCACTACTTCCCAGGGTGTCTATGCCACCCTGAAGTAACTCTAGTTGGTGGGAAACTTTTGGATACATAGAGCCTGAATGAAGGTCTTCACCTCTTCCCCTGTTCCCCTACTCCAGATCTCATACTCTGTGACAGAATAAATTAAATCTTTCCCTTACATGACAGCCACTTGAATACTCAAAACTAGCTACTATACCTCCCTTCCCCCAGTCTTCTCTTGACTGAAACCCCAACTGCTTTCAAACAGTTCTCATATAGCATGCTTATCATTGTGGCTTTGCTCCAGCCCTGGGTCCACCAGGCACACACCCAGTGGGAGAGAGAAGTCTCTCTGATTGGTGATGGAGTCAGAACCAAAGTGCATTCAAAGACTAGTAGCCCATCAGAACCAGGCCTTTTGGGCTGATTCCTTCCTGCCTGGTGGCATTCAGGTAAGAGCAATGAGGCCTCTGGCCCTAAGCCCAGGAAGCCAGGCCTCCTCTCTATTCTCAGACTCTAGATTGGATCATTCTTGTTTTAGGTAAGGGGGACTGGTGAAGACTATGACCTTGTGAGCTTCCAAAGGTGAGAAGAGTGAGCACCCCAATTTCTAGGAGTAGAGTTCATGCCAGATTGTGCAGCCAGAAAATTGAACAGCAAGGCTCCGGAGAATAGAGGACACAGGTCATCAGTGCCAGATTTCACTCATCTAGTGGCCATGTTGTATTTGGACTTGAACTTGGTGGGACAAAAGCTATAGAGAAACTACACAAAGTCTGAGCTCACTGTCCTCTGGGACAGAGATGCCCTTAAGTGTTGGGAGAAGAGGAATGTTTGTATTTCTGTTTTTGTTACATCTTCGAGGTAAATATCCCTTAGTAAAAACTAATTTATGTTCGTTGATTAAATGGATCTGGGCCATTAATCCCTGGTAGTTAATGGGGTTGAGGTGGGGATATCACAAGGGGGCCTTAAACTTTAGGGATACATAATGCCTCAGAGGTGTCCCTAAGACCTTGAAGGAGTGATGGAAGGGGCCTTATTCTAGCTAGAGAGCCAGCATTACACTGTCCCAGTGTCTCATGTGGTCCGTGAGATCAGGGCCCAGGCTGTTCATCATCTGTGCTCCATTCTCCCCTGAGATCTACCTATCTTCTGCTTTTATTTCTCTATTCCAGTCAGTGCCTCCCTCCCAGGACACAGATCATGCATCTTCCCTGTCTGCTTCAATAAAGGTGCCACTAGGCTCTCTCTGGTCTCTACCTTCTCAGTCTTGATACAGTTGCTGTGTGGGTCTATTTGCATTTCATCTTCAGCCTCCAGAGGGTCTTTGTTTTTCCTTGTAGCTATCCCTTTTCTCAGGCCAATAGGAGGATCACACATTGGCCAGCCTGGAGCCTGAACTCTCTCAAGAGCTGCCCACACAAGGCCCATTCATTCCTTTGCCAAGTTGAATTTTCTACTTACCTGACTTGTCTTTCCTGCAGGGAGCAGAAGGCCCTGAAGATGTGGCTGCTGTCTCTTATTCTGGGTTTTTCCTGAACTTGGAGTCATCCTGGGGCTCTCAGGTGACAGATGTGAGTCTGCCAGTCTAGCATGGACCTGTTGGTCTCCAAAACCCGACTCTCTGATTCAACTTTAAGTGACTCATCATCCACAGGTTGAAAGAGACCCTGCTTCCCAGACTATTATGGTCCCTTTCTGGTTCTCTTTTAAACTTTGTCATTGCAGAGACACAATTAGGAACATCACTGCACAGCCATCAGTGGCCAGGAGAGGACATTGCACAGCCAGGAATGGAGTCCAGGAGACCTGTCTGGACTCTGCTCCTATCTCAATGTTTGGCCTTGGGGAAGCATCTTCCCCTCTCTGGCCTGGAGGTTGAGTCCTCTGCTGTAAAACTGGGAGGTTTGGATGAGATGCCCATCCAGCTCTAGGGCCCTTTTGGAGTCAGGTATATTCCATAGGCAGAGCTCCAATTCTTTCACTTAGAAACAAAGGATGAAGAATTTTCCCTTGGCTGTTCATCCCCCATGCCTGGAACACTCTCCCCACTCATCTCCACCTCCTGGATTCCTTAGCTTCATTCAAATCCTTACTAAAACCCTAACTTATACAGGGAGTCTAACCCTTCTTAATTCTAGTGACTTTCTTTTGGTGATCATCTCCAGTTTACCCAGTCTATAGTTTGTATGTTGTCTACCCTCCTTAGACTGGGAGCTCCTTGAGGGCAGTGACTGATTTTTAGACTTTCTTTGTATCCTTGGCACTTAGCACTGTGTGTTTGGTGCATAACAGACACACTATATGCTTATGGGCTGACTGGCCAATTATTTCAAAGCATGTGTGTACATGTATAAATATATGTGTCCATGTATATGCATGTGCGTGCACATGATTTGGGGTGCATGTGCATCTGTGTCTTGGAATTAGACACAGCATCAGGTTCCTTGGATGTGAGTTGGGCTACAGAGGTTCAGACAGGCTGGGTGGGGTGAGGAGCCTTTACTAGGTTGGCATTGGAGGCTCCTAGAGGAATCAGAAGGCATCCCCAGGTGCAATGAACAGTGTGGTCTTCTCTAGCCCCAAATGGTGCTGTCAACCCCAAGAAAGCAGCCATTAATCCATGTCCCACTAGTGACTGACTAGTCTCAGCTAAGCCCTGCCTGTGAACATGGGATAAGGTAAAGCTTGCACTCTTCCACCCATTCATTCTGGTGTATCTCATCTCACCAGCTTGATAGCCTCTCTAATGTCAGCATGAGCCCCACTATATCCTAACTCTAGGTACCCACTGGGCTGGGTATAGTGCTTCCAGTGTGCCAGTACACACAGTGTGGAGGGACTGTCACCAGACCTAACTTCATGTCCCAGCTTGTCTGTGATAGAGCAGGTGTTGCCTACACTGGACTTCCATTTCCTTATCTGGAAAATGAAGCAATTGCATTAGCTGGTGTCTAAAGTCTATACTAACTTTAAAATTCAATCCCATCCCATCCTGCTCAATCCCATCTCATCTTACCCTTTCCAATTTCATAGATCCAGTTATCACAAACTGAGAAGAACTGGTTGTGAGGGGAAGAAATGATTAGATAATGGATTTGGGGAGAGGGGAAATGATACTTTCCTAGAATTTGTGATAGAGATGAAGAAGAAATCCAATCATATAAAAAAAAGTTCTAGATCACTATTGATCAGAGAAATACAAATTAAAACAACTCTGAAGTACCACCTCACACCCATTGGGTTGACTAATATGACAGAAAAAAATGACAAATGTTGGAGGGGATGTGAGAAAATTGAGGTGCTAATGCATTGTTGATAGAGTTGTGAACTGATCCAACCATTCTGGAGAGCAAATTAGAACTATGACCAAGGGCTATAAAACTATCACTACTAGGTCTGTATCCCAAAGAGAATTTTTTAAAAAAGTAAAAGAACCTATATGTTTAAAAATATTTATAGTAGCTCTTTTTGTGGTGGCAAAGAATTAGAAATTGAGGGGATGCCCATCAGTTGGGGAATGACTGAACAACTTGTGGTATATGATTGTGATGGAATACTATCGTGCTGTAAGAAATCACGAGCATGCAGATTTCAGAAGAATCTGGAAAGACTTACATGAATTGATGCAAAGTGAAGTGAGCAGAACCAGGAGAACATTGTGCACAATAACAGCAACATTATATGATGATCAACTGTGAATGAATTAGCTATTATCAACAATATGATGATCTTCTAAGACAATTCCAAGGAGTTATGATGAAAAATGCTCCACACCTTCAGAAAAAGAAATAATGGTGTCTGAATGAAGATTGAAGCACACTTCTTAAAACTTTGTTTTTCTTGTTTTTGTTTTGTTGTTCTATGTGTTATTTTGCAATGTGGCTAATATGAAAATATCTTTTGCATGACTGCACTTGTATAAACTATATCAGATTGCTTGCCTTCTCAAGGAAGGGGAGGAAAGAGAAGAAAGAGGGAGGGGATTTGGAACTCAAATTTTTTTTAAAAAAGAGAATATTAAAAGTTGTTTTTATAGGTAATTGGAAAAAATAAAATAAGAAAACCCAAAGGCTTAAAAAGAAAAAAAAACAAGCATAATCTGACATGCACCCTAAATTCTGAGAAAGTGGATTTCAAAGGGTTCAGAGGAATGAATGAAATTTTGAAGACACAAAGGGAAACAATATTAATAATGAGGAATTGTTGAAAGTGAGTGATGGAAATATTCAGGGATTTCCCCAGCCAACTTATACTTTTAGAAAAAAAATCATTCCAGAATAGGGAAGTAAGGTCAAGAAACAGAAGGCAAAAATTTAAGAGAAAGATACAGTCCTGAAAAAAACAGGGTCAGAAAATGCACATACACCCCTAATCATGTGTATACACACATATTCATACATGTACACACATGCTTTGAAATAATTGGCCAGTCAGCCAATAAGCATATAGTGTGTCTGTTATGCACCAAACACAGTGCTAAATGCCAAGGAAACAAAGAAAGTCTAAAAACCAGTCCCTTCCCTCAAGGAGCTTTCAGTCTAAGGAGGGTAGACAACATACAAACTATGGACTGGGTAAACTGGAGGTGATCACCAGAGGAAAGTTCAGAATGATGTGAAGCTGGTGAAAGAAGGTAAGGCAGGGTGACAAAATGTGTGTAATTATGGACTTTCTACATCAATTCAATGGTTACTAAGCATTTACAGATAGATACTAGCTCATTTTTGAGGGGTCACCACATCTTTGTGATTCATCCATCCAAGTATCCATCCATCCACCCATCCATCCATCCACCCATCCATCTATCTACCATCTATCTATCCATCC